>NW_015112667.1:343729-372302 GCF_001443285.1 Poecilia latipinna | reverse complement strand
TTTTTTTTTGTCATACAGACGGCTTCCCGCGCCCCCCGTGCAATGGCACAGCGCCCACCCTAGGGGGCGCGCCCCACAGTTTGGGAACCTCTGCATTACACTGAGATGACAGTGACCTTGAAATGTAAAAAAAAATAAAAATAAAAACATTTTTTACTTTAAAACTTTAATAGAGAATTTAGTGAACTATTTTGCATATTTTTTCTTAAACTTCATTCAGACACATTCAGCGGGAGAGAAGCCGCCCTCTTAAATTCACCTTTTTTTATAAGGAGTCTGATTGAGCTGATCTTTTGCTAATGAAGTGCAACTTGAGTAAAATGGTGAACAATTAGATTTAATTGCCCAAATAAGATCTCATTTCGCAAATCAGAGCAAAAGCAGACAATAGTTTAGCTTTCTGTGCGTTTTATCAGTCTATGGTTCAACCTGTTTTTTTAAGGTTAAGGTGAAGCAAAATAATGAATGTTGTATTTTTGTAAACTTCTTAGACTGATTCATTTGAGCCAAGCTGATCCTCCTGCATCGTTTCTTTAGACATTTAAAAAAATAAAAAAAAAAATAAAAAGTGCCATCAGTCTTGTGTTGTTCAGGACGTTTATATCTGGCATTGAGCTGCCTGGTTACTCGCTTCAAATCAGCAAAGAGAACAGAAAAAATAAAATAAAAATTGCAGCAACAGCTGGAATATAAGGTGCCTGTCTAGCAAAAATATCCTGAAGGAGACCAATCGACCATCTGTGACCTCAAGCTGAGAAAACCCTCCACTGTGAATGAATTAAAACAGTTCTGCAAAGATGAGCAGGCCAAAACTCCTCCACAGCTGGAAAAGTTTTCATAAACACTTTTTGGCAGTTGCTGTTGCTAAGGGAAAGAAAACCAGCTAATATGTTTAGTAGACGATCTGTTTTCCATGTAGGTTTCAATGATTTTGTCTCTTGAACACTTTCATTTAAAAACAGAATTTCGTGTTTACTTGTGTTATCTTTGATTAGTTTGATGTCCTGAAACACGTAAGAGTGACAAACATGCACAAAAAAGGGGAAAGAAACAAGGGGGCAACTTGTGTAGAACTTGTGTTTCAAGTCTTACTTTTCAGTTTTTTCCTCCAATATTTAAAAGAAACAGGGAAAAGAAAATGCATGAAAGTTGCTCTTAGCTGACATATGTAAACTGAATCTCTACGGTGTTTGAATTATCACATTGAATAAAATTTAGGACGTTTATCAAGATCATTTGACTTGAAAACTCAACTTGAAAAATCTTTTCAGTTATCACCAGTAAGACCCGACGTCTCCACCCTGACTTTACTGAAACCCCGTAAACAGACCCCATCAAAATTAGAGTTGAAATTAGTGCATTTTGGAAAACTTTAACACAAGCAATTTTTCTGCACCGTACGAGTCACGTGACAAAGGACTGGTGACGCCACTGGTGGAGGAGGATGATGGCACAGAACATGTTTTAATGGCTTAATGCATGAACAAACTTATTCACGTGTGATTTTAATTGCTTTTCTTATTTAACGGAAACACCGCAATTGCTAATTGTGGGGGGAGGGGGGGGGGTAGACGGGGGTTTACACTAGTAGAATACCGACAAAATTTTGCACACATTTGTAATAGAAGCGCAGATAATTTGATTCTGGTGCAAGGCTTGACAGCCGATATGTGATCCTAAATGTCCCAAAGTAAATCCTGTGAATCTAGACACAAAAGTTCAGATTTTTTTTAAAAAGTTACAAAAAAAGAAAACAAAAAAAACAAATTAGCCCTCAAAAAGAAAGTACATCTTAGAAAAAACAGTCATGCATGACTTGAAATGTAACCCTGGCTTTGCTTTCTAACACAAAAGCAGCAAAACAAAAATAGAAAAAAAAAAAAAAATATATATATATATATATATATATATATATATATATATATATATAAAACAAAGTGTGAAATTGAGTAACTTAGACAGAAAACTCTCTTGTGGCACTGCACTGAGAAAGGTCTGCAGGGTCAGTGCAGGTAAAAATTGGCCAAACTCGCCGTGTCTCAGTGATATACGGCCGGCAGCTGAGGCGGAGCGGTAAGACGAGCGAAGCAAGTGGAGGTACGAGCACTAATGGGGAAAAGATGTGCCAAAACATGTTGATCATGCTTCACTAATCCTGCTACCACAAACAACTCAGTCATATCAGCACCGAATGAAAGACAAAACAAGCCCTGCCTAATCGTCCCTGCAGCCGTTACATCTGAGACATTAAACAAAACAACATGCAGAGCTGCTCAAAGCTGCAGCCGTCGCTCTGCATGAGCAGAGGAAAAAAATACGTCTTTACTGGTCAAAGTCAGGCGGGAGGAAAATCTGGATGCCCATCGGCTTTCTGTTTTATTATAATTATAACGTGTGCAAAAAGTTTCAGAGCAAGAATTTTGATTTTCTGAGAATATTACATTGTGCAGCTGCAAAGACCGACAGGTGTTCAGAAAACAAAACAAGGCTGCATATTTCTATTTTTCCATAATATTCAGAGAATCAATAAAATTGTAATAGACCTTTCTTAATATACTTTAGTGATTTACATTACTATTTCACTTATTGTTTACTTTAATCTATGTGTAACATCACTTGTCTGCCTACCTTAACATATACACCTGGGATTTACTTATTTTTTTATTTCATACAATACTGTTTCAGTATTTCTATATTCACTTGTATTTTTAATATATATAGATTTTTATATTGGTTCTGCTCTGTCCTCTGTACTGCTGTAACAATGTAAATTTCCCCACTGCGGGATTAATAAAGGAATATCTTATCTTATCTTTAATGTCTACATTTGACTTCAGATAATCTCTTTAAGTTGTTTGTTTTGTCCATGAATCTTAATTTAATGTGTTTTACGTAATGTAATAAAAAGCTTTAATCGTTCTAAATAGAGTAAGATGTTCAAGGAACTCATTTCTGTAGATTTTAAAAGCTCGAGGCACAATTATGTGATGTAGAAACCGTAAAGTCAAAACAAAAACTGACAAATTGTCTAACTACTTGTCAGTGTGATAAAATACAAAATGTAGCAGGACGGAGAGAGCAATAAAAGTATAAAACCAACACAGAGCCTCTAAAATTAAACAAATTAAAAGTTTTACTTCGGTTCCAGGAAGTGCATCATAAATTTAATGAGTGAAAACCAGTTGTTTTTTTTTTTGTATGGATTCATGTCCTGAATTTGCTTTTTAGAGATTCTGTTTGGAAGAAACTAAGCAAAATCTCACAGATTCACACATTAAAACAGGAGATTATTTCTATCAGTAGGTGCTGCTTGGCGCCAGGTTAAAAAACGCCTGAAGTCCTCATGTGTGGTGAACAATGAGGCTCTGTAAAACGCTGCCAACTTGAGGTTTATTGTATTTGCTGTCGTTCTGAACTGCAGGAGCTCCCAGAATAAATATGAAAAATACAAAACAAATGCAACACAGGTTTGCTAAATGTGGATTTTGACTATTTCTAAAATAATCTGTTGGATTTCAGCAGTGATGATGAACTAAATGATTTCTACAACTACAGTTTGCCTAAGTCACTTTTTACTCAAAATGTTCCCCAAGTTTTAATTAGAGCAGTCGTTGTTTAAGTCAGGAAAATATAATTGCATCTAAAGAAAAAAAAGAAAAGTGGGGGTTTACTAAAAGTAGGTGTGTTTCACAAAAAAATTTAACTTTTCTCTAATGAAGACTTAATATTTAAGCGCAACTTAAAATTTGCCCATTTATTTACAAATTCTGTTTGGCTAAGAGGAAAAATTTAGGTGCACAAAAGTATTTCTTGCTTTTAAAAAACCCTGCAATTTTAGTTTTCTTTTTACAAATAGATGCATGCAAGAGAAGTTTCTGCCATTTCATGATATTTATAAAATATTTATTTTTGTCTTAAATTTAAAAATTTTTCTTAAAGAGAAAGTTTGACTTAAAAGGCAAGTTTTATAGTTAGCCTTTGGTTTAAAAAAAAAAAAAAAAAAAACTCACTTAGGACCAAATATTACATCTTTAGCTCATTTCCTTGTAAAATTCCTTGTCCGTTTTGAAAATACGAGGAAACTCCTGACTTTTGGGACACAAATATAAATAAATGAAGGTCACTTTGCTTTTTTTTTCTTCTTCCACGCAGACATTTTGAGACCTTCCCGTTTTTGAGTTGACATCATTTTCTGCTTACCTCTGCAGAGCTTCGTTCATCTCAGGGACGTACGCGCCGCCGCAGCCGCCGTGCCCTTTTCCCAGCATTTTTAACGCCGTCGATGCCTCTTGTCCCACGGTGGACTCGGTAGCACCACCTGCAGCCTTTCCGCCTCAAACTCGCTGCAGAAGACCTTTTCCACGACCCAAACACAGCAAATCCAGTTGAGGTCACTTCCTCCGGCCTGCTCCGTTTAGCCTCTTCCTCTGTGGACGGACGGATGTCAGTAGCTGGGAGGAGACGGACACAGAGACCTCAGCTACGTCTGATCGACAGCTGCGAAAAAGGCAGCAGAGTCCCCCTTCACGTCTGCCCCTTCAGCAAAGAACGCGCCACACTTTTCCTCACTCAACGTGTTCTTAAGAAGTTTGGCAAGTGAGAGTAGTTCCTCTTCAGGGGGCAAACTAATGTTTGACTGAGTGAAGAGGAAATAACAGGGAGGTGGGCTCAGGGGGATGGCGAACGGGGGGGAGGCCGAGAAGGGGGAGGCTGAGTTATCAGAGACCAACTGGGAGTCCCTGCTCTATGCGGCACAACAACAGGGACAAGAAAGTCCCTGCAGCCACCGCTAATTATCACCTCGGCGATCCCACACACAGCCTGGCAGAGGGCGGCCGGCGAAGGGATGCGCCGGGCTTCTGGGAATGCCATCAGTCACTCGGCCGTGTCGGGATCAATTTGGTTGCTGAATCATTGGAGGTTTCCAGTTTCCTGCCCTGGAACCCAGTGTCAGATTATTCACATTTTGTAATGGTCCGACTGGTCTGAGGGATCACAGCTATGACCCAAACAGCATTGTAGGGCAGGACTGATAATAGGTCGGCATTACTGAAGGAATACACAAAGCGGGAACGCATAAGCACCTCCTAATACACAACGCAGAGAGGAGACGGGGTGTGTGTGGGGTACAGGAGGGTCCACGGGGGACTTGGGTCTGTAAATGTTTATTTTGACTGAACAAGAAATAGATTTTGGCAGCAGTGTTGTGATACTGCTGTAGTGTTTCCAAAGGAGCTGCCTTTTGAAAGCCATATACAAACCACTGCTGTTAGCTGTAGGGTTCAGTTTGTTGCTTTGGCCACTTCAAGAGATTATGACGACAAAATAATCATAAAATGCTCGCAGCTCAAGTAGAATTTGATTGATTAGTACTAAATATTTCTTATTCCACCTCATTTCCATTTTGTGCGGTTCTGCTCCATGTGTGAGATGGAAGAACTGAGGATGAGGGAGAAATCTAGAGATCATGATCTGCAGCTACATTAAAATTACTTTGATCCAGTCAACATTTTTTACGAAAATGCTGCATATGTCAAACATAATTAAAAGTACATTTGATGCCTTGAAATTGACCTCTGTCTCTTTAAGAAGCTCCTGTTCCTTTCCAGGAGTCATTACAACAATGCTTCTCCATGGTCCTGTTTACTGCCGTTCCTAGGAGCGTTGGACTGGGAGGTAGTTCACTAGTCCGGAGGAGCAGAGAGGGGTAGTCGATCTGTGAGACAGCAGCTCAGCGCGGAAACTGCAGCTTCGTGTACTTTGGGTAAGTAGGCGGGGCTTTGTGAGAGCAAAAGTTTAGGCCTCCTGATTGGTTGCCGTGGGAGATTAAAGGATTTCTCAAACATGAATAAAATCATGGAGGCAACAATGCAGGTATGTTTTTGATGATGGAATAACATTATCAAAACATTATTAACATGATGCAAAGCTCACAAAAGTCCTTTTTACACAACAACAAAACAGCAGAAGTATGAAATAATCTTAAGGGTGAGATGATCAAAAGCAACGGTCAAAAAGTGAGTTTGAGCATTTAAATAAGGCTTTTCAGAGAGGCAAGAAAGATTCCTCACCTATTTCCAGGAAAACAAACTACTTTTACTGAAACATGCTTTTAGAAGTCTGAAAGTGATATGCTCAGATTCAATTCATTTTACTTGCATACCTTCCAATCCGATCCAAGTTGCATTCAAATTCAGTCGATGATGTAATTTGGTAAACAGTATTTTTCATTTACGTTTTCGAGATGAGACGGTCATTATTTTGTAGTGTAGAAATGGAAAGTTGTGCCAGTAGTTTGATTTTACTATTGGCTGCATAACTTGTGCATGTCCAAGTAAAGTTGAGCAATCATGCTTATCTTTGTTACACAAGTTTACTTCATGGATGCACCGTGGCAAGCAGAGAAAAGCAGAAACGACAGATCTCCTCTTGCACTCTGACGCTGCAGACGCGTCGCATACAAACCATTCAAATTCTGCAGCCTCACTCTGACGCTTCGAACAACAAACTGCAAAGTTGGAGGCAGAGAACCTCCAACAATCCCTGCCGACAACCGGCCGCAGCTATGCTTCGCGTGAGCACGTGTCTGCGTTCATGTGACAACCCTACATAACAATCCTCCATCCTCCCCCTTTGCTTATTTTTGGCATTGCGAGAAAGCAGATACCACTGTAGCATGAAGTGGTTTCTATAATGGTGGCAGTCTGGATAACTCGGCGTTAAGCACATGAGTTGCATTTAAACCGTTTGTGCAGTGAATCTCCTGAAACAACACCAGTCAAAGCTTGAAATTGATGTTTAAATTGCAACTTTACAGTCCAAGAGACATGAGGATAGCATGTTAAAAATCTATCTACAGGATCACATCCTGTATGAAAGCTTTAAAGGCTGTACAGTAAACCTGAGAACGCCTTCCCTGCTGCTTCTACTCAGGATTCACAAGTCTTACAAAACCTCCGGATGTGTCGGCTCCATCTTCACATGTGGTTCTTAGCGTCGTGATTACCAGAGTGAATTTATTCTCGCAGTTCCAGAAATGTCAAAATAAAACCACATTTCCCATGAGTCGCCGATGCGTCCAAGATTAGCGCGGCCGTGTGAACTGAGAGCACGCTGAAATGCAATTTGTCGAATTCGGTGTGGACAGCTGCGGTTAAAAAGCCAAGTGACGAGAAGTCAAATTTGACGATGAAGAGTGGCAACCAGAGGCCTCGTAAAGAACCGGGGCAGCGATAAAGTGTGCGACACCGAGTCACAGACTCTCAAAACTTAAAGATGTTGTTACAATGGGATCCGGAGAGCACTTGTTTATGAGAAATGCTTAAAATAAGAGATCCAAATGATGCATGCAGCGCCAAATACGTTGAAACTTTTACACTAATATCTAATGTCCTTATGTTTGTCTAAATATTTGATCACTCTTAGGCTACATTCACACACCGGTCAAATTCGACCCAAATCTGATTTTTCTTTTTTTGCCCAAATGCAACCTTCTATCCGACTTTTTCAAAGTCGTTCCTGAACGTCCCAGTTCCGATCTTTTCACCCCCTCAAAAAAATCTGACTTGAGCCGCTTCAGTCTGTGGTACGAAATTGGATACAAATCCAACAGTTTACAGCCGAGCGTTCAGGCCTGCAGTCTGAAGGGTCATAGCGCATTTTAAAAACGTGTGGCATGTTTTTAAATGACGCACAGCGTGAACAAACTTATTCACACATGATTTTAATTGCGTTTCTTATTTAATGGAAACACAGCAATTGTGAAATTTTGTTAGTTTTTCTGACATTAGCTGGATATTGAGAGTTTTGCACACATTTTGTAGCCACTGTTCAAGAATGCAGCATAAAAAAAAGCTGTTTTGCAGTGAAAGACAAATTAATTTTCAGACTTTGTGCAGATCTATGCCAGTGGTGCCAAAGAATGTAGGGGGCGCTGTAAACACAACCATCTAAAATACTTGAGATGTTTCCATTGTTGAAAAGGTGCCATATCAAATAACTAATGGCGAGATGGTTTTTTTGTACATCTGCAGGAAGCTACTTCTCCTACGCCTCCAAACTGTGTAGATTTTCACCAACAGTGTATTTTATATTTAACTAGGATTCCAACACAATGTCTGTGAAAGGAAACAGATGAGCACCACTGTTTGAGCTGAAGTAAATCTGTACTCGGCTCTTTCCAAGAGATCGGTTTGCAGCAAATTCTCCCGCTGCAGCTGAGAATGTCTCCCAGCGTGGCGCTGAGCCTTCGCGTGAGGGGGGAACGCTCCATTTGCAAAAGGATTAAAGCCGACATGTGTAAAACTGGTCAGCGGCCCGATTGCTAAAACCAGTCTGTTTGTCTAAATCTTGTAGCGAAGCTAAGTCGGCTACAGCGAAGTTAACCTACAGATTAAGTGAATTCAGATTAATTCACTTACATTTTAATTTAAGTCTGACAAAATGGCTTCTCTTACAAGAAGAAGAGTAACCAAATATCCTGCCAGTGTTATGCAAGAAGGCTTCAAAACAAGAGTGGATAGGGGCTAACTTGCTACTGAACGTTTAACAAAGTATCAGTGAAGGTGTGTGTATATATTTGTGTGAATTTTAACTTCGTTGAGTCCAACATTGGTATTATTATGCATCTAAACTTTAGGTTCTCAGAGTTATTGTAAACAAAACTCATCCATGTACACTCGGGAGCAGGATTTGAAACCTCACAGTTTATATACACGGACCAGACTTTGACAATTTGGCCGAGCACCAATATAACATCTGACCTCACAGACCATGCATTTGGAAAAAAAAAGAGCCGACAAAGAAAACCGCAGGCTTTAAATTCCAGCCTTCGCAGCAGGAACGGTGCTACATTATTTTATTGATGGACTAAAATTAACACACAGTCACGCCAACCGCGCCGAGTCGCCTCCGTCCAATCATATAGCGGACTTTAAGCAGACCAGAGGGTCCATTTTCAGAAGCCCAAAGTAGAAGTGAGTTTATGATCTCCGAGACGTTTTATAGACCCAAACGACACCGACACCAGCAGCAGCAGGCCCCCTGCGGATCCCGGCGAAGCGCTAAACAGCTGAGATCAGGGGCGTTTGTTAACACGCTCACATTTTACGCAGCCAAAGAGTCCAAACACCAGAAACCAATAACCCAGCGAGGGGTCTAGTAAAAATAATAAACAGCTCATTGTTGTTAAATTGTCTAAAGTAAATGCAAGGAAAGT
Organism: Poecilia latipinna; assembly: GCF_001443285.1. NCBI lineage: Eukaryota > Metazoa > Chordata > Actinopteri > Cyprinodontiformes > Poeciliidae > Poecilia > Poecilia latipinna. The sequence continues at coordinate 363,085 of NW_015112667.1, read as the reverse complement.
GAATGTATATAAAATCCCATATTTGTCTTTAATTTGTAATAATAATTACTTTAAAAACACTTACACTTGACTCAAAAATTGCTGTACAGGTTGGTATAATGTTTCTGAAAGTTATGTTTGACAACTTTTTGAACTAATTTGTTAAAAGTAAACTGGAAATCAAATAAGGAATTCTGGCACAAAAAAAAAATAATTAGCTAAACATTAAATAGTTAACTTAAATAAAAATCATCTTATATTGCTCAAAATGTATATTTCTTAATGGACCTTGTATGGATGAGGACAAACATCAAAACTGCTCATCACATTGGCGACACTATAATTTTTCATGTCCTATATGAATAAAGCCGTAAAGCATTTTCCCCAAAAGGAAGCGTCAAACAAACATATTGATAACAGATCCTGTTAACTGTGCTAATATTTTTACTTAGGTTCACAGTCTGGTGGACTCGGTTTGATTGGGGACCAAATCGGGACATTTGTTACATTTTCAGCAGGTGAGGTTATTTCACACTGCAAATGAACCAAACAATTTGGAAAACCTGTCCCCCTCCTCACCTGTGGTGGCGCTGCACCAAGAACCACTGAAGGAAACGACACAAAATCCTCTAAAGAAAAGATAAACCCAACTTTCTTCTTTACAAAATGTAAACAAATATGTTTACAGCTGAATGGTTTATCTTTTGCTTTTGTTAAAGACCATGAGCCATTTCTTCCACTAGCGCTAGACTCTCACGTTTGTTTTGGTTGTATTTACCCAGAATGCCCAGCGCTGTAATACTTCCTGCTTTTGGAGCAGTCTCCAAACATCGCGCCAGACTTCTCTTGAGCCAAACCAAGACCTAAACTTGCAGGCGGTTAAGAGTTCACTTTTTTTTTTTGGTTCACGTCAGAGTGCGATTTCATATTCACACAAATTAACTGAACCTTTTGGCGGCTAGAGTTGGATTAAAGCGAACCAAACAGGGCTGATGTGAATGCACCCTAAATCATCTAATCCAAGCAACTGAATGTTAGATGCTCAGTACACTGCATCATCACTGCAATATCAGAGTGCACAATGTTAATATTGCAACTAAATATTGGACTGTTGGACAGTTGTAATCCCATGTTTTTGTCAGAGCTATAAAATCCTTACCGCCTGGCATAGATTACACTACCTAAGATGCTAAAGGTGTTGGAAGCTGGGGACAATAAGAAAAATGTCATATTACCCTTGTGACAATTACCAATAAATTAGAAAAAGGAGCAATACATTGCAATAATATTTAATTAAAATGCAATTAAGTAAGTAGGGATCACTGAAATGTCTGCCCCAAGTTCCTTAATTTTGGGAGAATGGTGATTGGCCAATACTTACACGTGAAGCTGATCTTATCTACCTTGACACAGGTCTACAAATAAACCAGGTTTGACTGATGGACCGGCCCACCAGCTCATATCTGCAGTTAACAGCCACTTCACTGTTGCCAATTCAGTGATTTTATTGCTATATTTAGCAACATTTGAGACAAAAAACATCAGTATCAGTCAAAATCAGAATCTGCAGGTCAAGCTTTTTTTACAATCGCAAATCTGCCAGGAAACTGTAATCGATGCTCTCCTATTAGTAAGTATTCTCTAGGTGGCAGGGGCTCTGTTAGATTTTCTCAGTTTATTCCAGACATTTTACAGAAATGTGAGAGTTTCTAAGTGCTCAGATTGTTCACAAACACTAGCTGCTGTCGACCATTTCCTTGTTGGTGGAGCAAAACATTGTGACACACACACAGCTCTGAGTACCACAACACCCCAAATCAGCTTCTGGATGTGGATCTGTGTCTGCATGGGTCACAGTCGCATCTCTGCGTTGTGGAGAAACAGCCAGACGGAGGAGGACAGACCTTCTGATGGCTGACAGAGCCTTAAAACAGACAGATGGTTCTGGGAGCGATCTTCTGGGGAATAAAAATATAATCAGCTAGCGTTTCAGGCCTGCCACACAGATGGACCACCATGGAGTGCAAGAAAAGAGCCAGGCCTTTCACACGCCTCCCCCTCCTCTTCCCCGCGGCCATTAATCAGCACCTGCTAGACAACAAATTAACTCGCCGCTGCATAAAGCGGGACAGTTTTATGCCGCTCCGACGATTAGCATCTTGATTATGGTTTGGCATTATCTATTCATTACTGTGCTTAACATTCTGATATCAAAATAAAAATGCAACAGGGAGTTTACAGCCAAGGATCACCCTTTCAATCAACATCCAGAGCGCTGTAGGTCCGCGACGGCTCAGAAATGGCGGGGAAAGTTTGAAATGTTTATATTTCTTACCATATCGACAAGCTGCTGCCAGAGTTCTGACAGAACTCCAGTCCTGGTCCAGTTGACAGATCGTCACTGTGAAATAAAGGCAAATAGAGCCGGAAAATACCTGTGGTTGTACTGGTAGAGCTCTGAGGTGTGTCGCCGTCATTTCCGGTCCATACCCGTTTTGACCGGGAAACTACCGCTTTTTACTGGTAAAAAAAACGACGTATCAAGACACTCATACGCCGTGCTCCCGTATTATATATCCAGTATTAATCCCCCCTCCCCTCTTACGTTTGTCTCAGTTTTCTCAAATCCAAAACGTGGCAGGTATGCTGTGGACATGGATACAAACTTTGACACTGGTTTACCGTCAGTATCAAATATCCTGCACAGCTGTCAATCATGGTAAATATGGCTGCTCTGTTACTGCAATAAAATTAACTTCTGCTGATGTGTTTGAGTTTTGACAGTTTCTGTTTTCATGTGGTCATTGGACATTTCTTTACTCTTGTGTTTTCGCCTTTCTAATAAGCTTTGTTTAAAAGAGCCTCATGGGGGAAATGAAAGGTGAACTATGCGGCTGGAACTCATTGTCCTAATTAATCACACCTGGTTGTCATGTCACTCATACATCCTCCCAGTAGTTTACCTGTCAGTTTGCTACAATACTCCTCTGTTCTTCACTTCCAGTTTCTGCCATACTGGTCTCTAGTTGTTTCCTGCAAATTATTTACCGTATAAATGATGCTGCCATTCTCCTGTTCGCTGAAAGGGCCAACTCCACTATCAATTGTGACATTCTTGCTTCTTTGCATCTAGTCAGCAAACCACGACGAGCCTTTTCCATTGGGCTCAAACAGAAAGTCAATTCGGACCAAGCCCATAATCCCCAGTGGCTCTGTCTAATCCTCTTCTGTAATAATGATAAAGAATTTGTCAGATTTATTTATCATTTTCTTCAAAATCAAAAGTGAACTGAAATAAACTTATTTGTATCATGAATACTGTAGCATTTTACCAGCAGACTAGTAATTGCTTTGGTTTGTTCACTAGTCGCTATGCCAACTGAGGCTCATAATGTTTTTTATGGGAACTGCTGTACAGGTTAATAATAAAATATTTGCATGAACTGCCACAACTCTGTTATGCAGTTATTTCAATATAATGAAAAATGCTTTTCTGTTGGCCCTAATATGTTATTGTCAGCTATTGCAGATAAGATATTTACAAGCTATAACCTCTTGAACCAACCATATCAGGCTTCCTAATGTTAATGTGATGGACATGGATAAGGCGTTTCCATTTATTTAAATATGCCATAGAATTTGGTTAATTTACATTTCAAAGGTATTAGAAAAGCAATAAAAATGTGTAAAGGAGTGAAATCAGAAGTGTGACAACAGCTGGCTGGTAAGACAGAGTGGTTAATATTCTTTTACACATGTGGAACGAATGAGTTTTAGCTTTAGTTGAAGAGCAAGGTTTGATGCAGTGACAAGGTGCAAAGTTTTAAAAAATAGCAAACATTTTTATCCCACATTAATAACTGTTTACACAGCACATGTTTAGAAATAGCACAAAATAGTACCACAGTATAGTACCACTCCTGGTATCATGTAAAGTTCTTCTAAGAATAAAACACGAACAGTGCTCTTTATGCTAGCTTCAGCTAGCTCTTTATTTTAGGAGCTACTCTATGGTTTTTATCTACATTCTAGTTCTTGAGCGCCCCCTGAGGGTCGACTCTTTATTACACTTTCTTGAGAAAAATAAAAACTTACTCATCAGTTTAAAACTAAAAATAATAGAAGACAAAACGCGTCCTGCATCAATCAGAAAGGGCGCCACAATGCGGCACAGCTTCTGAACACTGAACCGTCGTGTTTAAACTCTGCTCTTAAAGGTTAGACCGACTCCTTGGCACCTCGCCGTGCCGCCAGCCAGGATGATTCGGAGGTCTGTGGTATTACAGCAGCGATCCTTGAGGCCGTCTCTGGAGGTCACAGGCTTTCAGAGAGGCTGCCAGTACAGGGTGATGTTACACGAGAAGGAAAGGAGCTCCGCTGGGACGCTTTGATTAAGCAGGATAATGGACCTAAATATCAAAACATAACGTCACTGCAAGGCCAGCAAAATGTGCGCCAGACGCTGGTTCTGAAGGGATTATATGAAGGGAAACTGGAAAAGGCAAGTTAGGATTTTCAGCTATTTTAGGATTTTCCTCTATTAGTGAATAGCTACTAGAGGAGCATCTGGATAAATGAGAACATCTTTCAAAAGTTAATTTAGTTCATGTGCGACTCCTAAAATCACAGTGCCAATCTGGGCGACCAACTAGAAATACATACATTCCCCACTATTTATTGAAAATTAGTTATGTGTTGGTATTTTTAAGTATATTTATTTTACAACAATGTATTAAAAAGTATATTACTGCACATTTAGTGAATCATTTAATTACTTCATATTCATTTAATTTTGTCCCTGTTGACCTTAAAGAGATGTCAGAGGTCACGTCACTATGATCATGAAAATCATTTTGTGACCCCTCTACTACGACCCAAACAAGGGTCTCAACCCCTACTGATTTAAATAAGTAAATAAACTTGCATTATACACATATGAATGTTCATTTTAATGATTATTGCTCATAGGTAATCAAACCACAAAATTCTACTACTTTCAATATTTAAATTTTCACTAAAAGCAAAAAAAAAAAAAAAAAAAAAAAAAAAAAAAGTGAAAATCAAGTTATGGCCTCAACATTTACGGTAAAATCTCTAGACTCGACATCGACCACAGGAAAGTTAGTCCACAAAGGNTTCACCTAAACAATGCATTTACAATATTAACTGCTGAAGTTATTTTACATTCCCAGCACACATCTGGCTGCAGTGTGAAAAAAATAAACGGTTAAATCAAATTAGAGCTGAGAAACTGAATTTGGGATCACACTCAAAAATAAACCTCATTTAAAATATCACAGACAAATCTATATAAATTTAAAACTGAATTACTAAAATAAAGTCACTTTTCTTGTGCTAACATGCTTTTTAGAGAAAAAAAAAACTCAATTTCTTCCAAATTAAAAAAAATCATCTCAGCCACGTTTTGAGGAGGTCGGGTGTTAGCTGCAGCGCCACCTTGTGGACTTGGAGGAAAACAAACAAAACAATGAACTAAAAACCTTTAAAACCTTTTATTATTTTTATAAGATTTTTTTCAATAGCATAAAAAACAAAAAAACAAAACAAAAAAAAACATTTCAAAATCAGACTGGGAAACAAAAGCACAACTAATGACAAGTTTATTTCCAAACAAAAATATGAAAACTTGGACTTAGTGCGGTATTCACAGGCTGCTTTACCCGAACCCTCCCGATGCTGAGACGGCAGCGGGAGCCACCTGAGTGGTGGCTAATTTCAGACCAGTCGGGGAAATTAGACGAAGAGGAATATAAACTTTTATTCCACTGACCTAAAACAAGAAGTTACACAACACAGTAACAACCAGGGTAAGGTATAACAATCTAAACACTAACAATCATTGTTTCAAGAATACAAGCGGTATAAGTTACAGAAATTTAAAAAATATGAATGCATATGAACGCTGATGTTCCACAGCTGGCACCGAAAACAAGCTGAACCCCCCCTTCGCCCCGTCTTCTCACAAACCTTAAAAGCAACAATTTAACTCAAGTCGTATCAAAACAGATCCGTATGTACAAAAGGAGGAGCCGTTTTCTGTCTCTGCCTCATCCAACGTCAGTCTCAGTGTTTGAAAATGTATCACAGCAACACAAACTCAAAGAGCTCTGTGTGTAAAGAGCAACTAAAGTTTACGAAGTTGGAGGTCCGGTGTGAAATCTGGGTTCAGGGATCGGACAAACATAAACGGCCCTCACTCAGATTCCTTTTATTTGTCTCTCCTCGTCCTTGTTCATGCATTTCGGGATTTGAATACATCTAAACTCCAAATGTGAGAAGCGAAAGATTCTCAGAGTTTAATCTCCAACAGAAGTAAAAACAGCACTCTGCAGAGGTGGTGGATTATTTCTGTGTGTGTGTGTGTGTGTGTGTGTGTGTGTGTGTGTGTGTGTGTGTGTGTGTGGCCCTCGACGTTGGAGGCAGAGCGCGTTAACCATGGGTGGTGTCGTCCTCCACAAAGTCTTTGGCCTGCTCCGCTGTGATCACATCGATGTGACTCACCTTAAAACACAAAGACATGGAGACACTTCACAACCGATCAATGCCACTCTGACGAAGCACCGATAATTCAGGCTATGAAACATTAAAACACTGAAGAGTCTCTGGCAGAGCGGGTTGGTAAAGAACAGATGGAAAACCTTGTTTATAGGGGAAAGTTCTCCATTCCTGCTGAACTCGCTGAACTTTTGTGGTAAAATGATAAAAGTAGACAGGGTAAGATAGAAGCCTCTGATTGGATGAAAGCAGCTTTGTAGCTTTTGTTTCAGCTCAAGGTACAAGAAAATGTGTTTTCATATTATATATATGTGTGTGTGTGTGTGTGTTTAGCTTATGTAACCAACATGAAACTCAAGGGGGTCTTGAAATTACAGGTTTAATATGTTTAAGAGAATCAGAAACCAACCTCAAAGGAATAATTAAATGAAATAATTTGCTTAAAAGAAAATAACTGTCTTCCAGCAGACAGGAGCTCCTCACCTTGTTCCTGAATTTGACTCCGTAGAACTTGTCTGCCGACTCCAGTAGCTCCGGCCTGAAGGTGGTGGTGATGAACTGAGCATGGCCGGCCAGCTCCACGATCATGTCTGCAAAAAAATATAAAATGAGGCCCGATAGGCGTCTTTCCAGTTGTTTGATTTATAAGTATTACTTTATCTGTGCTGGACGCTGCACATAGAAAGAGTTAATATACAAACTCAGAGTTCCCACATATTTTCTAGATATCAGAAACTATTTTTAGGTGCTGAAAGTTGGTGGTTCTGATTAATTTGAATGTTTGTTTTCTTTACACGGCAATCCCATTGGTGTCACCTGTTTGTCATCTCTGCCTCTAAGAATTTACATCAGAGAAAACATTTCTTTTAATTGAAGTCAAAGCCTCACAAAGACTGGTCAGAGAATGAAACTGAGCTGTTAACTAAACTATACCGAATTAAAACTACACTAAACTATGAATAAAATACTTTGATAAACAACAAACATCCCCTGCATTAATTTTTTTTTTTTTTTTTAGAAATATTGATCATTTACAACAGAGCGTTAGGCCATACAATTAGAAATTAGAAACAAGTTATAATATTATAACTTTATTTATGTTATTTCAACTTTTTTCATACATCTTTATTCTCAAAATACTATCATTCTGTTCCACTTAGTATGACCCGAATACTCAGTGGTAATAATCTACTGGGACCAAAAGGGTAAAAAAGAAAAGTAAAAATCTCAGTAATGCTGTCAGTTTTTTCTGTGCACAAATCACCAACTACCTACATAAAACTAAATTTTATACATATATTTCCAGATAATAAATACAATATTTTCCCCATCCCTAATGTTGACCACAGCAGATGGGAGGAGGCGGCCGCTCGTTTACCTGACACAGCCTTCCTGTGCTGGGCGTCGAGGGCCTGGTCGATCTCATCGAACAGGTAGAAAGGAGCCGGGTCGCACTTCTGGATGGCAAAAATCAGAGCCAGAGCCACCAGAGACTTTTGACCTCCAGACAGCTGCTGCATCTCCCTCATCTCCCCCTGCTTCCCCGTGAACGACACCTGCAAGGCAGACACACAAACACACCGATCTCACCTGATGCTTCCCATCTTGATGCACATTAATCTGTTTCTGTGGGCCCAGACAAAGAACCGGAGCGGCTGTGACGGCTTTCATACGGATCGGGATAAATTTAGCGTGAAGAGAGCCGCGCATTACTCACTGCATGACTAACTTCACCTTGGTTCTGCTCTGAGGGGACGGAGCCGTGATGAGGGATGGGTTTTTATTTCCCCAGCAGAACAAAAGAACCGCACAGATGCACTCAGAAAACTTTTATACATTTATACGAGACCTTGATGGACGGATACATGTCACAGGGTTTCTGCAGGATTCACTGCCTTAAATTTAAGACTTCTAAAATTGAATTAAGAGTTCATTAAGAATTAAATTTAAGATCTGTATCGTGTCAGAAATGCACTAAAGAAACAACCATAAACCCACAAGTTTTTTTGCACAGAATAAATGTATTGTCATATGGTGATAAATTTGGCTTAAATCATGAGAGATGAAAAAAAAAAAAAAAAAACCTTTCAGGTAGTTAGCTTTTGTTTTTGCTAGCTAGCTAGTTTTTCTCCTTCCTCTCTTTCCACTGTAGGAACCAGAAGCATTGGTTACTGCTAACATAGCTGCTAATACTGCTGTGTATTAGCGGAGGAAAAGTTAGTTTCTTTTCATCCGCTTAGTAATATGCTTAAATTCAGCGGGTCGTCTCGTCTGATCTGAGGTCGAGGAGACGACCTCAGCTGCTAATATACCTTGCTAGCTAGCAAGGTATATTAGCAGCTAGTTAGCACTAATCTCAACCGCCTTGAGTTCCCACAGGGGGAAAAACAGAATATACAAGATTTAAATAGTCCTCCTACCACAAAATTTAAGACATGTGACTAAGACAAACGTACCTTTTTTGTAACTTAATTTAAGATTTTTAAGACCTCGGTTTTATATACATGAATTCAAGACTTTTTAAGACTTAATGAGAATACACGGACTCCCAGTGTCGACGTCTCCAGATGCTTTCTGTTCACAATCAGGAGGTTTTGGCTCAGATTACCATTACCAGGTACGTTTGGATGAAACGACGGCTCCTTACTCTGATGCCGACTCCTGTGAACTGGTCCACCGAGGGAACGCTGCTCTGGGATCCGGATCCCCTCTCGCTGTCTGCTCCCCCCTCTCCCTCGTCCTGGGACTGGCTGCCTTCGGCATCGCCCTTCTTCATCACCAGCGTGGCTTTGCCTCCTGGGACGAGTTTCTGGAAAACCTCGCTGAAGTTTTTCGACACCTGGAAGGAAAGCGTTGGGGCCGTTATCGTGCTTACTCGGGCGCCACGCGGTTTTCGTCCGCGACTTTGCGATCTGCTCGCACCTGCTTAAAGGTGAGCTGGATGGCCTCGTATTTGCGCAGCTCCAAGACGTTCATGAGCTCCATGATGGATTTGTAGCCACGGTCCAGCTCGTCCTGACGCTTGATTAGCTTCTCCTTCTGCTCGGAGAAGTTGACGAACTGATCCAGGGCCTTCTTGTTGACGTGGCTGTACTTCTTCAGCTCCGTGTTGCACTGCTCCAGCTTCCTGAACAGCTGTTGGAGCAGAAACAAAATAAAACGTTACATCATGTGTTTGTTAGCAGCTGCTGGCGGTGTGCTACGGTCCAGCGTTGCAGGAGGTGGGGGGCGATGATTGATTTATTTAGGCTCTGCCTCATTTCACTTATCAATTTACATGGTGAAGAGGTGGGAAAATAAACAACATAACCAAGTATGGTAATTATCTTTATGGTAATAATTTAGCTTCTGCAGGTTTCACCCAAATTTAAGACTTTTTAAGACCACTATGAATGAAATTTAAGACTTGTAATGCAACAAAAGAATGGGAAACTATTCATTTACTTTTAATTTTTTTTACTCTACTTGTAATTATAGCTGCATCTGTGGCTCTTCATTCTCTTTTGGTTTCATGCTCCTTCTCAGTTTTGTGCTTCTCACACTGCGTATTTGTTTTTACAGTTTGAACCCAAGTTGTTGTTGGTTTTTACACAGAAAGCAGCCAGCATCTTATGGGTTAGCAACAGACGTTAGCCTTTGGCGAAGATGAACGTTGTCCAGCCAATCAGCGATAAATTTGCACTTAGTAGATGCAAAAAAGCTAGCTAGCTGGCAAGGGCGTATTAGTAACTAGTTAGCAGTAGCCTCAACATAACACAACTTAGACTTTTTCCCTGACAGAAAAGTAAGTCGTTTAATACGAGATTAAATAGTCCTGCCACGACAACATTTAAGACATGCTGTATTTGATTTAAGGCCATATCCCATTTTTCATACAAATTAAAAAATATTTTAACGCTTGATTAATTTAAGAGTTTTTAAGGATGCACACACGTCCTGATGTAATTTCATTTACATCAAGAATACAGTGAAACACAAATTCAGCTAAATTAGATGGATAAGCTTTCAGTTTCATTTTTCCACATGGGTATTCCAGGCTCTCCAGCAACACATTTATCCTTTAAAACCACTAATGGCCAAAGCAACACGAGCAGCTTCACCTCCACTAGAACAATCAGCAGAACCGTCCTGCCTGCACCCTGCCTGCGGCTGCCAGAGGAGCAACATTAACTAGATGAAGTGTTTATGAGAACGTGTGAAGCTATTCTCGGCTTTGTTAAAGAGGAAGGGGGGGCTAAAGACACACACACACGCACACACACACACACACACACACACACACAAACTCAGACACTTATGAAAGATGCAGCCAAGTCCACTCATCCCACAGCCTTTGCTCCCAAAGGCGACTGGCTGAGAGCAAAAATTAGACGGAGCACTTGAGTCTGAGTCACTGCAGCGTGGGCGGCTGGGAGGTGATGGCCCTCAACTTTATTCCTAAAGAAACACGGCTCTAGCTGCTGATTCCCTCGTCTGATTTGCGCCAAAAGTGTTTAACCCTCTTAAGACCATAATTGTAACTGGGCCGCCTGGTATTTTTCTGATTTTATGGCTGTAAAATTCTCAAAAAATGTGCAATGAGTCTGAATTTTTGCTCTTTTTTCCAGAACAACCTCAACTTTCAGTATTTGATATTTAACATTTCTGTCTATTAAAAATTGTGAATAAACAGTTTAAAGAGAAAAAACAAAAACAAAAATCGGAATTGAAATTTTCAGGTTTATTACTGAACAAAAACTTTCTGATTACAGGGGCAAACAATTTCAGATGAACAATTTCAACTTCCAACTGTATTACATAAATGCAGAGAAAACTGTGAAGCCTGGCCTCCAATTTACAAGTTTTTATGCCTGTTTTTTATTAAATTATTTCAGGCATTTTCATTTTTTGTGGTAGGCTCTAAAGCAGTTCCTCTCCAGCTGCAGACAGAATCTCACTCTTGATCCATTCATACTTTATCTATCAGACTTCAGGTTGAAAGGGTCCTGGTACCCTTCTCCAGTGGTCAGGAGCAAGAGGCAGGGGACACACTGGACAGGTCACCAATCCCTCACTTGGTTGATTTGTTGTTGTTGTTTTCACAATTCATCTTTTGGCAGAAAAAAAAGTGTTGGTGATTTTTATTTTTTTCCTTTTTGCCAAAATCACTTTGGGTAAAAATATTACTTAGGACATTATTTTTGGAAGACCACGATTTTATTTTCAGCACAATGAATAGTTATACACAAATTATGCAGGAATCAAGATGGAGCTAACAGTTAGCCAGCATTCATATGGCTAACGTTAGCTTGTACAAATATTTTTTACACAACCTGGTTCGCTGGTTATATGTCTCTCATGTTCACTGCCTTCAGATATCAGCCTTCTGGGACCCTTTATCAGCCTGGTGGATTTTTTTTTTTAGACATTTCCATAATTTTCTGCGTGATTTCAACTCGTCCTCTGCCGTTTCCTCCCTCTCTCGCTCTGCTACTCCGTCGAAACAACACGAAGCTACGCAGGGAAATTGCGTAACGAAAATATTTACTCTAATATCTGCTGCCACATGCATATGTGACACACCGTTGGAAAGCTTATCTTATGCACTTTCTAATACGTTTTGAATTTTTTGAATGCGACCAACCGTTCAGGAGTTACGATACAGAGTAGGTTGGGTGACAAATATGACTCAACGGAGAATCTTTCTTGTGATTGGTCAAGTTCATATCAAACTTTCCCGGGTGGCTACCGTAATGTATCATATATGCCCAGAAAGCGCAATGTCTCACCTTTTCTGCACTTTTGGAATTTTTTTTTGATATGTTGAACTGTTCAGAAATTACGGTAATGGGAATTACACAAGCTGAATCCCGTCGGCCACCAGCACCCCTCCCGACCCCACTGAGGGACAAGGGCGTTCAGAAAATGGATGGATGGATGAATCCCGTCGGCGCCGACAGCTTGGTCGTAAGAGGGTTAAAAGTGTTTTAGCCCACCCGCTTGATTACCGATAAATATGACAGTAAGAACAGGGCTGGCAGCTGCATCAAGGTTTAAAGGGTTTTGGTTTCAAATCAGCTAAAATGAATCTTCATCCTGTTACTACGGTTTAAAGCGCCAACATTACAAGTTAGTTCTGGCTAAATGTAAATGTATACTTTATGTCGGTCTAATATTTCAAATCCCAGTAATGCCATTAAACCTTCATCTTTCTTGTAACCTTTAACAATGGTCAGGTTTTCAGGCTTTCTGTGGGTTTTTCAAAGTTTTTCTTTCCCACTCGTTTTCTGCCCAGTGCCAACTCTCAGCCAATCAGCTCTGCTGTGACTCACCCGGATAAAAACATCCTCCCAAATTCAAGTGATGCACCAGGGTTGTGTCACAGATAACAGCTCAAAAAAAAAAAAGTTTTAAGTTGTTTCCTTTTGCTACCAGCAGCATTTTAATAAGAAAAGTTTCTGCTTCATTTTTTAAGCCCGGGAAGCTTTTTTTTCTACTGGAGAAAAAAAACAATTTCAGACAGGAATTGTGATTCAAACTTTAAAGAATATTTCTTTAGAGACAAAAAGTTGCACTTTAAAAAGAAATTCAAGATAACTAATTTGACAAAACACCAGAAAAACTAAAAATCTGAGACAATAATTTGACTCTAAATAGCTCATGATGCATTTTCTCACTTGAATCTGGAGATAAACAACAGCTCAGACAAACCCAGATTTAAAATTAAATTTTTTCTAACTTAGCAACATTAAGCGATCTCTATTGACCTGAATGGAAATGAATTTATTGCCACTTTAATGTTTAAACGTTGCGATTCTAAGTAACTAAAATAACAACTTAGTTTTTAAATATAGACACCAGAAAAACTCCATCAAGAGCGAATAAAGTTAGTGGGAAAGAAAGGAATGAACACAGTAAGTGTGTGTGCGTGTGTGTGTGTGTGTGTACCTGTTTGAGTGTGAGGGTCTGGTACTTCTCGAAGGCTTCCTGAGGCAGGGAGCCCAGTTCTCTGATCTTCTTCATGCACTCCTCCTTCTTCTTGAGCAGCATGCCCTGCCTGTTGGTCATCTTCTCCAGCTCCTTGGTGTCGTGGTTGATGGCGTCGTTCTGCTCCTTCTCGATGTTCTTCCACCGCTCCATGCTCTTTATGTGCTCCTTGATCTCTGCTTCCGTCTTGTCAACGAGACCGTCCAGGTCTGGGAACGGGAAAGCGAGGCGTCGCTTTAGTCTGACGGTTAACTCTTCAGATAAATACTGGGAGAAGGATTTATAGCTCTTGAACATTTCCGGTTTATTTTGTTGCAACTTGACTGGACCTTTCCAACAAATTAAGATAGTTTTATCTACACTGTTTTTGACTCCATCCATCTTTCAGCTCTGACCAGCTTTTCTGATCCAAATGAAAAACAATCTCTCTGGAAGATGCTTGACAAAACGCCATGCATGTAGGCCAAAAGTTCAACTTTGGTCTCACCTGAAGAGGGCGCCAACCTCCACATGTCCCCTACATTGACTTCATTTGGACCAGCTGAACTGAAGCCACCCACAGAGAGACTGTCTATTAACTGGTTGACTTCCAGTGACTGCAGTGGGTATTGTCACAAACCTCATAATCCAATTCAATTTCGATTGATTTTAAGAAGTAGCACACAAATAACTAATTGGATTATTTATTAATAAATGTATATATTACTTATTTTTTCCCTGCCCACATAAACAGTCAGGTATGCATGACTTTAACAGTGCATACATTATCATTTCTGGGCAGTAAAATATCTGAAAATACAACTTTGGCGAAATTACACTTTTACCAGTGGCCCCTCAGGAGCTGCGGCGGGCCGGATTTGGCCCGCGGGCCTGAGGTTTGACACAAGGTCTGTCACTAAACAGTCGTACAAAATTCATTCAAAGCTGAAGTGAATTTCAAGGGGTGTGAATACTTCTGTAAAGCTCTGTGGATAACCAAATAATCCAGCAGGAATTAGACCATTTGGGTCACTTTTTTTTTTTTTTTAGCTTTTTTGTATAAATATATATAAATAAATAAAAAAACTATATATAAAACTCTTGGAAAGTTAAAAACAAGCTAAGATAAAAACATAAATAAATTAATTTGTATCTTGTTTTTGGGTCTAAAAGCGATCATAATTATTTGTGTCTCCAAATCGACTAATTGTGTTTTATGACTTCCTCTGTGGCTAAACGGCCCTGGATGTGTTTTTCTTTACAGAATCGAATTAACAAAATTAAATACATTTCAAAAAGTTCCTTTTTTTTTTTTTTTTTTTTTTAAATCAGCTGGATACTAACCATAAAAATAACTTTTAAAAAGCTCCACAAAACACAGAGAGCCTACAAACTTTCACCTCAGACCTACCATCTGATCGAGCCAAAGTCTCTTTAACTCGCTTGTTGATGCCGTCGAGCTCAGACGTGGTCGCCGTGAGAACCGTGCCACCCTCCGTCTCACGCAGCTCATTCAGCTCCTATATCATGGTTACAATTTTAAAAAGTATTACTAGATTCCTCTGCTTTGGATTCCTGAGAATAATTAAAGAAATTCAATGAACAGATTTCCTTTCTTCTTTGTTTTTTTAAAGAGCACAGTCACCTGCTCGACTTGATCAAGACGTTTCCTCAGGTTCTCGTTGAGATACGTTTCCACTCGGGTCATGATTCCCTCCAGCTTGATCCTCTCGTTTAACAGCTGCCTGTTGTCCTGTGAGGAAACAAAGGAGATCATCCATTAGTCATTAACTGGACAATTCAGGACAAATAATGTCGACTAAACAAACATCACAGAAGCACTAAATCAAGTCCTGGTAGGAGCTACGATTAAAATAGTTCCTCTGTTCAAAACTGTGAGTTATATGACAGCGTGACGTCGTTTGTCCAACACGGCTATTCATCATTAAAAGAAGGGGTTACACAGAGGAGGTGGGGTTGCTATGCGATGATGAGAGCAGCTCAGCGAGATGGAAACAGACCACAGCTGCAGTCGTCTCGAGGACAATGGTGGAAAACGATACAATGGAGGCAGCAGATGTTTATTGTGAAGAGGCGCTCCTCATTTTCCCTTCAACAATTACATCTGAAACGCACCTTTTGATTCCAGAGTCGGAAGAGCTCTCACAAAGGCAAAAAGAACAACTACAAATTGGCCCGATAAGCACTGGGACTCAATTATCGTGTCATGTTTAAGATCTTAAAGTCATCTCTTTAAAATCGCTGCGATCAAACCAGAGTCTGAGGGTGAAACGTTGTCGGCTACCGAGGTTCACTTAGTTAGCTTTCCCAGACCCAAATGTCTTTATTCTAGCTAATACAAAGACTCTTAAAACCATTTTTATATCCAAGCAAATGAGAAAAGTGTTGCAGCTCAAAGTAGAGTTTTTTTTTTTTTCAAAATTTCACATAATTGTGGGAGTGAAAAAAACAAAACAAGACACTTTTTGTACTTTTCAAGATTTTAAAATGTTACCTAATTTTCACAGTAATCCCACAAGCCAACATTAAATGTAGTTTTAAACAACTCCAGCCAATCACTGCACAAGGATTTTTCCGTGTCATTTTCAGCCAGCAGATAATTCAGAGGACGATTAGGAGCTTCTTGGCTGTTTTTCTCCTGACCTGCTGTAGCTGACGGATCTCGTCGTTGAGGTCGTCGACGCGCCTCTGGTCCTCCAGGCTGAGCTGGGAGAGGAGGTCGGTGCCGAGCTCGGCCTTCAGCGACTCCCTGGTCGACTCCATGGCGTGGAGGCTGGCCTCCAGGCTCTGCAGACTACGTTGCTGAAGAGAAAGAACAACAACAAATGAAAACTCCTGAAAGATGTTGATAAAAACTATTTTGCCACTTGTGCTAGATTCACCCAAGCGACAAAAACTGAATGCATGTGCACGATCCTTGAAAACCCAAAAGCAACGCCTGAAAAATTATTTGAAAAAGTTTATGCCTTCGTCTTCTTGTGACAACGGCTGTGTGTGCTTGACAACTTAATTTTCTTGGACGGCGATAAGATCTTAAGCTTGTTTTGTCGCAACCACAGTAAAATGATCCTATTGTGAGAAAAAAAGAGCTCAAGCTGATTTCTAAAGCAATGACAGTTTCATTTATTTGAAAATATAAAAATGTTTTTTTTTTTTTTTTTTTAAAAAGCCACTTTTAGACTCATTGAGAACAGTCTAAAAAAATGGGTTTTTCTACGCATTTATAGCTTTTCCAAACTTTTTCCAAACACAGAAAACGCTAAAAACGTCTCCAATCCTTTTAAGACTGTGTAGAAACCTGGAGAAATCAACTTAACGGTCTGGTCGGCGGTAAACACCAGTGGGAGAAGATGTCTGACCTTGGGCATGAAGGTCTTCTCAGACTGCTGCCTCTTCTCCTTCAGCATCTTCATCTCTGACAGGATGCTGTCCCTGGAGGCCTTGAACTTCCTCTGCTGCGTCTCGATCTGCTGCATCTGGTTCATCAGCTGGTCGATCTCGTTGTTGATACGTGGAGCGGCCGTTAAGGATTCACACAACCACGTCCTGTTGCCTCATCGTGAACAACTACATGGTCATCACTGTGTTAAAGGACATATTTTTGTTTCTGTGCACTTTAGGAGTGTGTACAATACTTCTTCAAATAATAATCAGTGCAACATATACTAAAAACAATATAAAACTGATATTCAGTGAGAAAACAAAAATATGCTAAATGGCCATCCTTCACATAGTGGGAACGTTTTTATGTTTACATTTCTGCTTGGGCTGCACTAAAACCTTGGAAAGTCAGTTCCCTCCCTGGCCTGTGGTGGCGCTGCACCTAGAAGCACTGAAGGAAACGACACAAAAACCTATGAAGAAGACATGAGCGCAACGTCCTTCTTTGTAAAATATAAAAAATTAGTAGAGTCAGATTTTAGTTTAGATTTAGAAATAGCTAGCGAGAACCATTTCTCTCGCTAGAGTTAGGTGTACACGTCTGTTTTGGTTGTATTTATTACCCAAAATGCACTGTGCTATAGAGTCCACTTCCTGCTGCTGGAGCCGTCTAAAATCCGCTTTTCATTCACAAGATCTTGATAAAAGCTGAACAAACAGGGCAGGTGAAAACAGAAATTGAAATCTAAGGGGAAATTGCTTATTTCTTGAAAAGCTACTCCATCCAAAGTGTTTAATATTAGTAAATACAAATATAACCATGAGTGATGTAAAATTTAAAAAAAAAAATAAAAAAAAATCTTGCTAACTATGTTTTAATGGAACAAGCTTTCCAGTGAGACTCCTGATCTGTTCAGCACCTCCAGTTTTTCTCGATTTTGCGATGGCAAAAATTCTAATAAAATCAACAAATCCATGCATTTTTTTGTGTTGATGCATAATTTTCAATATATTTTACATTTTACACAAAAACGGTCAAAAGTGACTGCCAACTCTCACCCGCAGGTGGCGGTATTTCTTCCTTCAACTACACCGCTTCCTCATCGTTACTCAGGTTACAGCCAAGTGATCAACCAGGAGTTACATCTACCGTCGTACATGAGGGCAAATATCCCAACATTTCTTGCAAATATTTCTAAAGAAGCACCACAAAATCTGGGACTGATTGCAGAAAAACAAAAAAAGGGGAAAATTGCAAAAGCAATTGTGAGAACCTGGAGATTGGTCAACAGGGAACAGAGTTTATTACAGCTTGGAGGCGTTTTGGTGCAACCCATCGGCAACGTGACCGGGCTCAGGGAGAAAGATGTTATCAGCTCTGATGCCGAGGCAGAAAACTAGAAAGAGCAGCTCCTCATCCTCATTATCCTAAATTAACAGGCAGGTTTATTGATCTTCTGGACCTCTACAGTTTAAAAACACTCAGGCCAATTAATCTGTCAATTAAAACTAAAATGAAAAGAAAAAGAGATTAAGCAACTAGAACAAGACTGGAAACATTTATGGTTTAGCTCATATGAGAGAATGTGAATGCCAATCAGGTTCCATTATCACGAGGTCAACATGACATGTAAAAGCACCGCGGAGCGTCAGGCTCTAATGGGACGTTAGAGGAATAAATGAAAACAGGAAAGGGAGCGAAGTGCATCAGCTCGTACTCCTCTACAGAGCAGCCAGGGAGAGCGGCTTTTAAGTGACTCATTGCAGGGATGAAAGACGAGATCCTGCTTCTCTTGCCTGCTCACACACAAATACACACACATCTGAAAAGCTACAGTAGATTTTTCCCTCTGTTCGCATTCGCACGTCGGTGTGAGGCTTTAAACGCTGCATGTATTTTCAAATCTCAGCAGCGGAGAGAGTGACCATTACACCGCACACGCATGTTTCAAATCCCACCTGATCCTCTTGTTATGCCTTTCATGTGCTGTCGTGAAGTGAGTCACGGCTTTGGCAGACATGACCCAATATACACTAATCCTCATGACCCGCTGAAGCTCTCCTCCCGCTGGCTTCTCGGGCAGCTACACCCCCACAATGGATTTAGCCCACGTCCGTGTGGGATCGCCCCGAGTTCCCGGATTCCTACGACTGTTCCGGGGCTGAAACGATTAATCGGACGACTCGTGACTGAACTGTTGAAACAACAGCCAACTAATTTAGTAATCGATTAATCGTTAACTGGAGCATTCGGACTCAGACACACTCGGAGCAGTAATTAAACCAAAACTGTACAAAATATACGTCACCTTTGTCCTCGAAGGCGGGGCTCCTTTAACGCTTTTGGAAAAAAAAGAAAAAGTCTCTAAAACTTGTAAATGTGTCCAACCCAGAACTTCTCATGTGGCATTTTTTTATTTTGGTTCAAATGTGGTAAAAAAAAAAAAAAAAAAAAAAAAAAAAAAAAAAAAAAAAATTTTTTTATAACCCTTTTTTTTTCCCCTTTTTAAAAAT
>NW_015112667.1:282855-340641 GCF_001443285.1 Poecilia latipinna | reverse complement strand
TGGGAATTTTTTTTTTTTGGGTCAAAAGTGGGAAAAAAAAAAAAAAAAAAAAAAAAAAAGAAAGAAAGAAATCTCTTATTAATCACCTTTTGCTATCCCATTATTAATCAGCTAATCTAATACAAATAATAATAATAATCACCAGATCAGTCGTACACCGTACTGATGCTAAGTTAAGCAGAAAGCCGAGCTTTTTACACTAGAAACATTTTTTAAGGTGCAGACAGATCCTTTGCAAGGCGAAATGTTTAGTTTCTCATTCTAAAAAGGAATATAATAAATAAGGAATTATTTATTTGTGTTTTTTTTATGTATTTCTAATATTGTACAAAAGGGGCTCAAAGGGTTTAAATAAAAAAAAAAACCTCTAACGTCCACACTTCTTCATCCAATTAATCGTCAGAATACAGGAAAATCAGTTCCTAAAACAATCGATAATTAGATCCATCCTCTCAACACTTCAGCTCAGATTCACATAACTGGATGTTGCAGCAGGTCAATAATTCGGCTCCAGAACTGCTAAGCTCTGCCCATGTGAAGGTTTAGCTCAAAAATCGAGTTTGTGTCAGAAAACCAATTTCAATTCAACCAACACCTCTACACCTGAGGCCGTGCGCATAATTTTGACCCCATGTGGATTAGAGAAAAACAAAAACAAAAAAAAAATTAAAATATGTTGCTAAAAGAAAGACTCAAACAAATCGTTAAAAGCCCAAAGCTAATGACATTCCTGGCCACAACAGGCTCTTCAAACCGACACTGTAAAGACTTCCTGTGTGTTTTCTTAGCAAAGTAGATTGAAACAAAAGAATAGAAGAAGTTTCCAGTTTTTGAAACAAAAGTGCAGCAGTGGAATGTGCATCTTTCCAGCAGCTCTGTTCTTCTGTCACTTCAGTGGAAAGTAGTTAGAGATATTACACTGTGGGAAAGACGAGGCAATCTGAGCTTACGATGTGTTTTAAGCACTTAATCTCGAGCAGGAACGCATGTGCAGAAAGTATATCGTACCCATTTTTATAGATTCTCCAATAAACATAAAAGAAACATGCTTTCTATTTATTTCATGCAGAAAAATAAGAAAATTATGAATCGGCTGAATAAGGTTTTGTCTGGCCTTCAGCCTTACAGAAAGCAGATGATTCTTTTTTTAGAGAACTGTTCCTGGAACTGGCAGATACGTTAAACAAACGATAGATCTACGATTTTAAATGTCAGACAGCTTTTCCTCTCAGTTTGGTTTTAGTCATAGGTACATTTAAAAACACAAACACTGCGGCTTTTCCCACTGACTCCCTTCCTTTTTGTGAAAACTCCAGCATGAGTCACTTCACTATAATCAATACATCTGTGTGTGGGGGATATTATCTGTTTGCTCAAGTGATCATTTTGCATAAACTAGGTGACTCATTTTCCACCCGGTCCTTGGCCAACATTTTCGGTAACCCTGTAAAAATGTCCAAGTAAAGTTATTCGTGCAAAACGTTTTGTGTTAAACTTTCTTTTCTGTTTCGCATCTAGCTCAGGGAAAAAAAAAGCCTCGTTAAATCTCCCTGGTGGAGTCACTCGGGATGTTTTAATGAGAAGGATATGTTCGATGTTCCTCCGCAGGTTCTCGTTGAGCTTGGCCTCCAGCTCGGCCAGCTCCTCCTCGGCCTTCCTCATGTCCTTCTGCAGCTCCAGGCGAGACTTCCTGGTGTCGTAGTAACCTCCTGTCAGCGCTCCTCTGTGGCTCACCTGGTCTCCTATTTTAAAAAAAAACACGACAGGTTAAGCATAAAGCGTGGCTCGCACAATTTTAAGCTTTCAGCATTATGAGACGTCGCAGCAAAGGTTGGCCTACCCTCTAGAGTTATACAGTCCATGGTGAAAGCTCGGGCCAGCTGGGTGGAAACCTCCATGCTGCGACAAATCAGCGTCTTCCCAAACACGTGCTTAAAGGCCTTGTCAAAGTTTGGACTGTAGCGCAGCTTGCTGATCATAGGGATGGCGTCCTGAAGACAGAGAGGCAGGAACATGAACACCTCATATTCTGAACAAAGATGTCGGAGTACAGAGAAAACCTGAAGGGCTGCTGACGCTTTAGCAGAAACTGTGTTGAAGCTGGAATATGTAACTTTCTTTTGGAACATATTTTTTTAAAACTGTCACTATTTCCTGACGGTGTAAGATGAGACAGACAATCAGGGAAACGAGTAAAAATGAAGCTTTTCTGCTTTCTCCCTGTGGTCCTAGTGCCATCTGCAGAAACAACCAATCAGAGCCAGGAGGAGGGTCTTGTCAATCATACACGTGTACACGCTGCTCTTACACTCCTGCTTGCTCTTTGCTAAGCTACAGAGTTCCCAGCAACTTAGCCTGCCGAGAATGCTCAGGCTAGTTAGCATAGCCACCAACGACAGCAGACACAGTTTTCCTGTAACCATAAGTTGATTCTCAACCATTAGCACATTGAGCAGCATGTACACAAGGTTGATTGACAGCACTAAGTTCTTCGTAGATTTTGTAGCGCCGTGTGATTTTTTTTGTCTTATTATTCATGTCATATTATCTTGTCACACTTTTACTGAATATATAATAAAAAAATAAAAATAAAATAAAATAAAATAAAAGTAAAGATACTGCAGCTTTAACAGATGGAGATAAACTCTTACATTGGTTTCTGGGTAGGCCGTGTCTCTGACGTCCAGCTTGCTGAGTGGAAGGAACGTCACTTCTCCGGGTAAGTTCATTTTGTTAAACTCCATGAGGATTTTTGTGCTCACTTCGTCCGTTTCCACAATGTGGTAAAACAGTCTGGAAGATACGAGTTGACTGTTTTACTAAAAGGCCTGACTAAATCATCTCTATCAGTCAATAAACAAAGATCAAATGCATAAAAGAAGCCATTTCAAAATGATCCAAAAAGATTCAGATGACACTTCTTGTTCTAATGACATGTTGGAAACAGAGGACGAAATAAATGCAAATTTATTTGAGTGTATACTTTATTTAACGTTTCAAAACATTTCCTACTGTTTACAAAATTAGTAAAAAGATTAGAAATGCGACAGAACATGCTACATTTCTGAAAAATGTAATAGTTCTATGTAGTCATCAATGTTTCCTTCATTATCAAAAAACTGAAATCGGAGCAGTCAAAGCATGAGGTGGCTAATCCTGGGATCATCCACCTCAGCAAGTTACAAGAAATATTTACCTCTTTGTTTCCTCCAAGCTCTAACAGAACATGATTGTTATCTAGAGCAGGCCACAGGAGGTTTACATGCAATCAACAACTCATTTGATTTTTATACACTTTGCTTAAAAGGTAAGGAGAGTTTGTGTTTGGCGGATTATCGCTTCGTTGTGAAAATGATGCTTGGCAACACATCCTGTACCCGGGAAAAGCCGATTATATCCTTTCAAACGGCGCCGTGTTTTTCAAGGCAACAAGGCGCAAACTCCGCTCTGCTGCTCGACACATAAAAAGCCCGTCTTCTCGCACATATGGCGCCATTTAAATGGACGTAAACAGTTGTTCTACCGGGAAAAATTACTCCCAAGAGGCACCGTTAAAAAGAAGTGATCAAACACTAAATTTATTACTGTTTATGTTTGGAGCAGACGATCGCAGCAAAGAGACGCTAAACGTCAAGCTCTTCCTTTTGATTTATTCTGTGAATGAAGAAGGCTGCCCTTCTGCAGCATGCCAGCTGTTTATAAGGGTTTAGCTTCGTCGCACAGCGTGTTAACTGGGAGTATGTAGGGAAACACACCAGAAAACACAAACTCTGCTTCAGTACTCCATTTGCTGTTGATTTTATTGACGTTATGTGAGCTAGTTAAAGGTAATTTTCACATTAACCAGCTTGTTAACGCCCCTCCTTGTTAACACTATGACGAATCCTTTACATCAAAGGTACTCAAAGTGAGGCCCCTTCGCTCAATTTAAAAACAGATTAGATAGATTAGGACAAAACTACAACTTTTAAATTAAAATCTACTTACAAAAATACTCGATGCAACACAAAGGGATCATCTTTTCCCAGCTTTCTGGTTTCTTCCTGTTATTACAGCAACGAGAACCACGTCTACTCATTGACTCCATCTTTTAAGCAGCCAAATCTGCTTTCTGCTGCTGCATTAGCAGCAAGTACGCCAAAAGTGTTTTCAAACGAAAACGGACCTACTTGAGAAATTACAAAATATCTTTAAATTTTCTCAAAGTCAAGCCCAAAGTAATGAGCAAAATTGAACACCTTTCAATTAACAAGGACAGTGTGCAAAAAGAAAAACCATTTGAATTTCTGAATCTACAAACCTGTTCCCACAAAAAGAAAAGAATCTGATTACTTTATTTGTTTGATTAAAATAGTTTGTGCTTAGTTTACTATTGAGTAAATAAAAAATAAAAAAAAGTATTCACTTTTGGTTATTTTATATATAAAATAATATTTATATAATTTTTTTAAAATTATATTATTTAACCCAGGAGAACTATTGAGCTGATTTTTGGCCTACGTGACAAAAAGTTTCCAAACCTTTGCTTGAGATGAATATGCAAAGATTTCAGGCTGGGCATTTTGTAAGAGAGAAAAAAAAAAAAAAAAAAAAAAGAATTTCTCACCGTGTCCCTGCTGTCACTTCCACACAGGTGTAAAAAGCTGGCTCACACTCAAAATTATTCATGACAATGCCATGGTAACCATTGATGACATGCTGGTTAATCCCCTTCCTCCTAAAATGCTCCAAAACTTTGTTTATGCTGTCGATACCGTTCAGAATGGCCTGCGGGAGGAAGAGGAGCAAAGATTAAAGACGTATGAAAGGTTTCCAAGCAAAAAAAAAAAAAAAGGGGGACACAGCAAATAAATTCAACGTCGATAAACACAGAAAGTACTTCGCAGTAATTGTTTTCGTGCATCTGGCACCAGAAACGCCTGCAACGTGGAGTGAAGCCGTGACGAAAACAGATAAAGAAAATGTCAATTTCAATATAGAGGGAAACAAAAACCGCTAATCTAAACCGCTAGAGAGAAGGGGGGCAGATGAGGGCGAGTCCATCAAACGCAGGAAACAGAATGAATCAGCTGGGACAAAAACGAGAAAATAAATAAATGTATGACATTTGTCTGCGACGCTGCAAGCGGCCTCCTTTCATCTTGGCTGATATTATTCAGTGGTGATATTTGATTGATGCGTGTGCCCAGAAGGAGCGGCTGGATGAGGCAGAGACGAGTGAGTCACATGTAAATTGAGCGAGCCGTCATAAGGTGCGAGCGTTGAGGCAGATGAATGATTTCGCCTGACATACCTATCCTGACAAGCGGGCTGAGTCACAAAGTGAATTCTTGGCGGCGTTCAGCTGAAACCATCGACACTCGCCAATTTCTTACTCTTCTCGAGTAAGTGGATATGTGGACAGATTACTCGAGTAGATTTGCAGCGCGACAAGTTTCGGAAAACGGCTAAACGTGCGAATGCAAGTGGCCTGGTAGAGAACGAGTTTCTCTCCTCCTCGTCTGCAGGCTGTGCTGGTCGTCCTGCTTTTCTGTTACGCAAGTCAGCGATAGCAAAGTCCCGCAGAGAGACACAGACCTTGCCTGTAGCCGCTCGGAGGAGCTGCTGCTTCTTCTCCAGGTCCTCTCGCTTGGCTGCCAGGGCCTGTTGCTCTGCGTTCTCCTCCCGCCACAGGTAGCTGGACGGACACACACAGTCGCACACTGTTAACGCTTATGTCGCTAGAGAGATCGGGGCCCGGCTGCGGCAGCGAGGCTCGAGAGGCGAGAATTGAAAAAAAGAAGAAAACATGATGAACGTGTGTTCACTGTGGCAGGTCTGCACTGAGAAATGTGTTGGAATCCTACAGTTTATTTCTCAAGATATATGAAACTAGAGCTGCAACCTGAGACATTATCATCTGAATAATCATCAATTATTCAGATGATTGATCAGATAAAAATAAAAAATAGGGACATGCTGCAGATTTTATTTTATCACTTAAGCCTTTATGAATATTTTTTCTATTTATTTTTAAAACATTAAAGGGTGAAAATAAAATAAAAAAAACCTTAAAAAAAAAAAAAAAACTTTTTTCCTCTAAAATGAAATAACACAACATTCCTTTAGTGAACGTTTGATCATGTGTAGCATAGGATGCATCTGCAACTAAAAATATTTCTAACATCAAAATATGAAAAGTTCAGCTCTTTCTGCTTGACTGATCAGTGTATGACTGATGTGGTGATTAATTTTGGGTTTACCGATTAATAATTGGACAACCAAAGGTGCTTATAAGGACACCTTTGTTTTTTATTTTAACAAAATTTGAACTGGGTGAAACCAAAATGCCTCGAGGAATTCAAGGTAGTTCAAGTGAAGATTTATTTTTATCATCTTAGATGCAGAATGTATGCGTCTTCTGTACAGTTTTGGCTTAATTACTGCTCTAAAAAATGTTTTTCTTTCAGCAAATTGCCTTTTTTTTTGTAGTCTGTAAGCTCTAGTTAATGATTAATCGATTACTAAATTATTTAACATTATTTCAGCAATCGATTGCTATTAATCGTTTCAGCCCTATATGAAACAAAATGATGTTTCAAACCTAGTTTACTTTAAAATTAAAAATCTCCCATTCAGCATGCCACATTTCTTTACCTATTTTTGATATCTGCATCAGTTTGTAAATTAAATCAGGACATCTTGAAGCAAAAACTGCTAATTGTTCATTTAATAAATAAGGGCTTCTTAGTTTACCCCAAAGACTCAAAGTGGAGCTTGTGGAAAGGAGAGAAATTGGCAAAAAAATTTTTTTTGCATAATTTACATTTTTTAAATTGATTTAATATCTTGTTTGAAATATTGCTGAATATGGGTTAAACATCAGGGATATTATGTTACTCCTCTAAGAAGCAGGGCTGATCAAGCTGCTTGCACTGCAGATATACAACAATATTCGATCTATGGCTTCAATCTCTGCAGAACAATTACATTTGCAGAGAAGAAACATGCCAACATTAGAGTAGCACTACGATGAACTGCTCCATAAGAAGAATAAAAAACATCATCCGAAAAGCAAGAAGTGAGTTTAGGGAAGACTGCTGCTGAATGTGCCCAGACAGAAGCAAATAATTGGCATTATTGACTTTTTATTTTTAATACCAAACCAACTTAATGTTGATTCATACAGAGGCTGATGTGGAAAAAATGATCAGATTCACTTTCAGGAAACTATCACACCAAGACAATTCTTACTTTCTTTCACTTTGGAGTTCATCTTTCTTGTTCTTCACTTCATAATACTTTTTGTCCAGCTCCTCAACGCGGGTCTTCACCTCATTTAAGTCTTGATCAAGTTTCTAGGAGATACAAAATGAACAATGCTCACACAAACTCTCTTGTTGGGAGTAAAAGTCATACTCAATCTGATCCAAGGTACATATAGAGATGTGAAATGATTATGAGACACCACAGAAACAAGCAGCAACTTCAGTGTTCAGTCTTGAGGTCTTACGTTGTACTGCTCCAGGTTCTTCTCCTTGTTCATCTCCGTGTCCTCCAGGTCTTTGTGGATGGCTGCAATCTGCCTCTTCTTGTCATTTATGGCCTGGTCCAGCGACTTCAACTCCTTCTTGATCCACTTGTCCCTCTCCTCCTTGGAGGTGAACTGACTGCCGCGGCCCTGCTTGGCATACAGGTCAGTCCTCTCCTGGGTAGCTTGAGCCAGTCTGGAGTGGGAAAAAAGAGCTTTAGCAGTCGGCTTAAACAACAAAGACAATATCGGTCACATTAAATATTATTAAACCTCAAAAGGTGTTGGTTTGGCTTAATGTCAACAGTTTTATTTCATGTGAAACCTGCTTTCCAAAGTTTCTTGTACTTAAAAACATTCCAGCTAGTGTAAGCCGTGCTTTCACCGAGTGCTGACTGACTCATGGCGTTCTGCTTGGTCGTCAGCTGCGTACCGGTGAGTCATCCCTACCTAGAGATGCCCCGCTCCTCCTTCTCCTTCACCATGTTGAATTTGGGTTCGGTCTCCTGGAGCTCCTTCTGCTTCTCCTCGATCTTCTCCAGCAGCTTCTGACGCTCCTTCAGCAGCCGTTTCTGCCAGAACAAACCGTTTACAGCAAGTCAAACTTCCCTCTGTTGGTAAAGCGCTTTTTTCATAGATCGCTGATTATTCTCGTTCCTGGTCAAAATGGGTAAAATAAATAAAAATCACCCCAGTTTTCCACTCATTTCGTCAATATTTTAAGAGAATAATCAAAAGCGGGTGAAGCCTTTTTTATTTTGCTCCAGATTGGATCAATCCAAACACCGGCAGCCAACATGAAGCTCCAAACCTAAAAAAATAACAACATAACATTTTCTTCTATGCCTGTCAGCCACTTTACACAAGACCATATGGAGAGCAATCAGTGCCAACTGTGCAGACAAAGAAAAAAAAAATCGTGCCAAAAGGAATGTATAGTGGGCCTGAAGGTGATTCTGCTGATTAATCGTTTCGCTTCAGCAACGCTCACATTCGGTTTTTTCCATATGAAGTTTGAAAAACAGACTCGGACTAAAATGATTTATCGGCTTAATCATGACTAATCAATCACTGAAATAATTAGCTAATTTAGTAATTGATTAATCGTTAGCTGGAGTATTCAAACTATAAAAAAGGCAATTTACTCAAATAAATGCATATTCAGAGCAGTAATAAAGCCAAAACATGTATATATATATATATATCAATACATATCAATTTTGCATTTAACTTAAAAGCACCTATGTTTGTTGATACGATTCACTCAAACTCCTAAAGTGGCATTTTAATTTGTAGTCAACTGGTTCAAATTCACTAAAGGAATTTGAAAGATTCAGCACATAGAATATAGGAGAGAGAAAAGCAAGAATGGGTGAAAACATGGATGGATGAACAGAAACATAAAAAAAAAGGTTTGGAAGGATGATAATAGTCAAAGAAAACGAATGGACAGATTCTGTATGACCAACGAAAAGATGGACTGGAAAACGTACAGAATGGGATGGAAAATTAAGTTTAGAAATGTAAATATTTTCCATTTCATTCAGACCCAGAAAACACTTGAAACAAATTCCACACTTTTCAGAGCTTTCCAGGCTGCATGGGAACCCCGTTTCAATTATTCAGTTTGCTCTTTTCTTAACATTTCAGCAGCTCGATACAACAGGTTGAACAGAAATTCACAAGCAACAAGCTGCCTTTCCAGGTAAGAACCAGCTCAAGCGAAGCGAGTGAAGACGGCCCTCCCTGCTTTCCCACAGTGGTGCGGATGAACACGAGGGGTGCTGGTGCATCGTCACGTGTTTTCTGTGACGCAGATCGGAGGCTTCCGTACCCTCTGTTCGCTGTTGCCTGCCAGCTCATCCTGCAGGTCCTTGGCCTTCAGCTCCAGCTTGGTCCTCTGCTTGATCTGCTCCTGGCGCTCCGCCGACAGTTGCTCTTTCTCCTCCTTCATGGCAGAAACCTTGGACTTGAGCTCGCGCACAACGCGCTCCGTCTCCTGCAAAAGAAAGAAAAAATGGAAATGAGAACAGATTAAAGGGCTGTGAGATTCGTTTTAGAGGAATTTTCACTTGTTGACTCATTAAGTGACAATTCAGCTACACAAGACAATATTATTTATTTATCTAAAAATAAACTGGTTATTTATCTCTGTGCACCAAAACTAAGACTAAATAAAAATTTGATTTGAAATAGAATAAATACCCAAGCATATGTATTTTTATATTGCCCCCCCACAAAATTATTTTTTTTTCCCACACAATGAAAAGAAAAAGAAATTTATGATCAATTTTATTCTAACAATAAAAAATGTTTGTCAAAATTGTCATGCAATTTATTCACTGATTTATTGTTTCAACTAAACAAAATTTTTGTTAAGAATATTTTTAACAAAAATCTTTCAAACTGAACACCCTCAAAATATGGAGGTCTAATCCTGCCAAAAATAAATGAGAAAAAAAAAACACACTAAATACAGGACATTAGAAAAAGAGAAAACAATAAATAATAAAACTGAAAAGTAAACTAATTAATAAAAGGCTAAGACTGGAAATAAAATGGAAAATATAATTAGAATTTAACAGAAGAAGCACAAATGCCACATCCCGGCTTCATTTCGGGATATTTGCTCGTCTTTTAGTCCCTGATGTGTTATTCAAAATATAAATGAAATTATGTTGAAAATGCTAAAACAAATATTCATGGCAAATCTCATAATCAAATAAGTTGGGAAAGATTTTATTTTTTGAAAGCAATATTGAGGCATTAATTACTTTACCAAGTTATTTATTCACATCTATTTATTTCTACATTTATCACCAATTTTGCCAGGATCAGTCCTCCGTGTGGATAAGAACACAAAATACACACACACACACACACACACACACACACACACACACACACACACACACACACACCAGTTTGTTTTTCAGCTTTACCTCTACTTTGTCCCGGGCGTCTTGCTGAGCGTCACGCAGCTGTCTGGATTTGTCTCCACAGGTCTCTCTCTTGGAGGACAACTAAAGACGGCCAAGAAATAAAAATAAAAACCACAGAATCCAAGAAAAAAAAACAAACAAAAAAAACAAGAGGTTTCCCGCTCTAGATGGTGACATTTTCATGTACACATTTACACCAGTATGTCTTGGTAAGAAATGGACTTGTGTAAACTGATCACCTCATCTAGTTTGGCGCGAGTTTCGTTCAGCTCCTGGTTGTAAATGGTGTACTCCAGAGCTCTCCTCATCTTGTCCCACTTCTGGTACTGAGCCAGCTCCTCCTTCTCGTCCTCCAGGGTATGCAGACGCTCCTCGATGTACTTCAGCAGCTCATTGATCTTTTCTCGCTTTCCCTCTTAGGGAAAAAAAACAAACACACGAGCCGGGTTGTCGGCAGAAATGTCAGCTAAAGTTTAGTTTAACAGTACATGATGTTCACCGATAATCGCTGCTGTTGCAACTGCAGTACAAAATCTGAGAAATCAAACCAGCTGTAGTAGAACGTTGTGTTCAGTTATTATCCAGATGAAAAGCCGCAAAATACCAGCAACCCTCTCTCAAGAAGCTGCAGGTTTATCATCGGCTTACGCTTTAGGGTCATAACTCGACATGATCCAGGCCTTCTTCTTTTCAAGTTTACTAAAACTATGTATGTTTTATATCTTAAGTTCGAAGCTCTTACCCG
Source organism: Poecilia latipinna (assembly GCF_001443285.1). Taxonomy (NCBI): domain Eukaryota; kingdom Metazoa; phylum Chordata; class Actinopteri; order Cyprinodontiformes; family Poeciliidae; genus Poecilia; species Poecilia latipinna. Next base: position 329,444 of record NW_015112667.1, on the reverse strand, counting down.
TCTCCTTCATGAGAGAAATACTCTCCTCCTTCCGTTCGTCGTACACTCGCGTTCCTGCCACCTCTCTCAGAAGCTTCAGTCGCTGAGAATCGGGCGCTGTGGCCATTTGGTTGATCTGCAAGAAGAATTTAAAAATCAATCAAGTCAGTCAAATTTATTTGCGCAGCACATTTCAAAATCAAGGCAATTCAAAGTGATTTACGTAATGAAAAACACAAAAATACAAAGTCATAGAAGACACAGTCAACACCCGAAACATTACGGTCAAGCCGTCATTACGCATCAAAGTGTTGGTCAGTGTTTCATTTATTATGGTACAAAAAGCAAATCCAGACAGGCTTTTAGTCTAGATTGAGAGGAAGTCAGTGTTTCAGCTGTTCTACAGTTTTCCGGATGTTTGCTCCAGATTTGTGGTGCATAGAAGCTGAATCCTGCTTCTCCAGAACCAGAACCAGAAGACCTGAGAGGCAGAGGTTGATACAACACCACCACCAACAGATCTTTAATCTACTCTAATGCTAAGCTTCCAGGGATTTATAAACTAACTAAAAGATGCAACGAAGATGGAAATGCCTAAAGTTAGTTTATCTCATCAAATCTGTATTCTGAGAAATGACAAAGATTACAAATCAACATTGGTTTAAGGAGGCGAGGAAAATTCTGTTGGAGCCTCCTGCTCATCTCTCATCACAGCAGCATCATTTCACACTGATGAATTTAGAAAAAAAAAAAAAAGAAGAAGAAAAAAAATCATAGTTTCCTCACCTTTCCCTGCTTGACAATGTAGTACGGGTTACTGCGCGAGAAGCCGGCGCTCTCCAGAAGGTTCATGACGTCATTCTTACTGCAACGTGAAAACGGGCAGGAAACTTAGGAAGGAGGCAGAGTTGGACGGTTTTCTGTGGGACTTTTTACAAGTACAAATTTACGGTCGAGCCGGAACAATACGCACGTCACCATCTTCTTGTCCAAGAAGTACTGGTCCTTCTTCGCGCCGATGACACGGCGAAGGGAGACCTCCTCTTTGTCGATCTGGAGGGAGAGAAATTTCTCACTAGTGATGCCGACGGTCCCACATAACGGCTGATTTATGCAGCTTATACAACAGTATTATGCAACTGGGAATGCAGTTTCTAGCACAAACTTCAGATTTCTACTTAATGCCGTCACAATAAGCAATAAATGAATTAATCACAATTGGCGCAATCATTTTATGGACAATAGTCATTAAAGAGATGAGAAATGCTGCAAACATTTGACACCCAGTTGCCAAGTAATTAGTTTGAAGCTTTTGTCACTTCTGCCTGTTTTCCCTGTCTAAACTGAATAATTGAAGGATACGCAGTTTTTGCGAGTGAAACATCATTAACCATTTAAATAATTATTGTTTTGTTTTATTTTGGATATTTAAAATGTTTTAAAGTTCCAGTGTTAAAATTTTCTTTAGAACCTAAAGTTTTGTTGTTTTTTTATGTGAGTGGGTATACAATAAGCCAATATTATTATTATTATTATTGTATTAGTTGAAAATGGTTCCAAATTGACATAATCATAGTTTATCGTAATAATTTTTGGGACAATTTATCACCCAGGCCTATTTCTACTATACTTAAAGAAGCAGCTAGCATCATTATCAGTAGTGTGTATAGCTGAAGCAGAAAGGTGTAATGACACACCTATAGAAATTTGTTACATATTTGCCCTGAGCACAATTTGTTATCTTGTTAACGTGATACGTACAGAAGACAATCTAATACTCCAACCAATATTAAAAATAATATTAGCATTGTCAAAAAAAAAAAAAAAAAAGATCAGTATTCACAATTCTTCAGACATCATTATCCAAATGATTTAAACCTTCAAGGCTTTCAGCAAAACACCGTTGAAGCCCAAATTCCCAAGCATCTTACAAAGATCAGAAATGTCACTCAGCATTATTTGTTATGCATTATCTCTGTAGTTCCAGAACTATAAATGGCACTGACATTTTGAGGCTCAAAAAGCAATGGTTGAGAGAAAGATGACAGAGAAAATGTTAACAATTCATACCGGAAGCCGGTTGTCGGAGTTATCGAATATAATCTCCACAAAAGCTGAAATGACGCGCGGACCAGTTCCTTCCTGCAGTAACAGAAGTAGAAAAACATAATAAATAATTTAAAAAAAAAACTAACTTTCACAATGATAATCCTGCCACTAACATTAAAATACTTCCTTATTTGTTTCAAGGTTGTAAAAGTTTTTTTTTTTTTCCCCAATAGAGCAATTCAAGCTACATTCAGGAGACTGAACGTTGTTAGAACTCACATGAAGCAGGGCCAGGCGCTGTTCGGGTCGCAGGTGGCTGAATTCATCGCTGAGCACAAACTGGATGGCTGCAAAAGACAATTGAACATTGTGGTCACTTCGTTATTGTTTTACACATGTTGGAGAAATCCAGCTGAATAAGTAAAGGCGTACGTACCATAGAAAAAGTTACTTTTTCCAGATCCATTTCTGCCGACTGAAACAAAACAAAGTTGGTGAAGTGGAGATATGGAAAGACTCACACAGCTCAGTATTAACAAAACAAAAGTGATAGCAGTGTTGAACATTGTGATGACAGTACTGATTATTAACCTAAAATTATTGGCAGACAGAAATTTCCTACTCATAACCCAAAAAAAAAAAAAAAAAAAAGACACATTTCCATAACACGTTTCTGTTCTATGACAGATGGCTGTTTGTTGAATACAGTGTTTCAATTACCGGATGTCTAATAAAGAAAACATAAGAAATCAACCAAATCATTATAGTTAATGAAGATTTTCAAATATCAATGTAGCAAAAACTACAGGTGTAATGAATGTTTCATGGAAAATATCAAAACTTTTGAGACCAAGTGATTTTATGTCTTAATTGAACATACATACACAGCCGGTCATTTTAAGTTCTCTTATTGCTCATTTGGATGAAATCATTTGTTCTGATGTACTTCTCTTTTGAAATTGTTAAACCTATTTGAGTTGTTTATATAAAAGCTTAGTCAACATTGAATGCAGCAGCAGGTAGCATACAATAATATACCAGTGGAAATTATGATATGATAAACATTGCATCTCTAATTAAAACTTCTATGCAGGATAAAAACAAAATTTGAAATGAAAAAAAAGCACAAACTCACCGATCACATTGTGCTTGGGACTAAAGGGGTCCACAACAGTTTGATCCCTATAACTTCTGAACCCCTGGATAATGACCTGCAGATAAACAACCACAAACAGCATCTCCTTTAGTATAACAGCGACAATGTGCAATTAGTATGCAAATGTCGGAAAAGGCAAGTTTAAGAAAGTTTCTTGCAGAATTGTCTCAGTATCTGAACTTTGTATGTGGGGATTTTTGCACCAAATACAGATCCTAAAAGCGGGACTGGGCCATTTGAGACAAGCGCTGGCGCTAGCTTTCATTCAGAGCGTTACCAGCCTTATAACAACATAATATGATGATTATAACAGGCAAAAGTACTATCGATGTCTCATATGCATTGCAGAGTTACGTGCAATATAATGCTGGTAACCACTGGCATAAAAACCATAGGACTAAAGGTATGAAAATCTACAACTACTAGGCTAATGGCATTAGCTTAGCTTCTTAACATGGAGTCGTGCAGCGATTAAAGATAAAAACAGGCCACACCGACACCTAACTTTACAGAAAAAAAAAACTTGACTTTAACTGCATTTTCGGAATCTTTGTATGGTTTTATAAAACAATTAGCATATTACGGGTGAAATCTTTACAGCGCTTACTTTAGCTTTAGCATACCGTTAAGCTAGCATGGCTATAGATTAGTTAGGCTCCACCATGCAGAAGCCCGGTGGATAGCTTACCTGTTTAATATACATGGCTGCCTAAACAGGACGTCCCCTGGATCACACCTGGAGAATTATAATATCCTCCACACACTAAATAAAACAGCCCGAGAAATTAGGAATAATAGAACAACTGCTGCATATAAAAAAAATAATGATGGAGTGTATGCTAACAGAGAATAACATGGAAAATGGCGGCGGGGGCGGGATAGAGCGGCTCGTACCATTAAGTGAAAACGGGGTCTGCGTAGCTAAAAAAAAACACGGATAAACTGTGTGTATTTTTTGAAAAATCTTGCTCTTAAAGTTTATGATCTTCTAATGAAGTATTAAAATTTTAAATATGGCACAGTCGTGTCTAATTTAGCTCCAAAATGCTTTATTGGTATTCACATCTCCTTCATTAAACAGTTGGTACAATCCGACTCTTCCCTTCTGGGCGCCAAACAAAATTGTTACAGTTCTTCCTTTCTCCTCTGTTTTATCTGAACTAGCTGCTTAGAGCAAGGTGTATTTCAGTTTCATCAATAGGTTATCTAAATTCATAAAGAAAGGGGATTTTTTTTTAGCGCCATTTAAAATAAAACATCGAAGCCTATGGGACCATTCGTTTCATATCACAGATAATTCATGTTCTCAGAACCTGAATTATGAGATTTGTCACAATAAAGATTATGTATCACAGTTCCGAGGAGATGTCTGAAAACATTTGTTGGAACCAGAATTTGACTTTGTCTACTTATTTGGTCATTTTAAAGAAGGTTTGGCCTGCACGCTTCATATTTTATCTGCATTTATTTTATTTTATTTTTTTTTAAGATGAAATTTCCAAAATTCAAGCCAGAAATAACAAAAAGATGTCCCATAAATCAAAATGTTAACGACAGAGGTTTCTCAGCAGCCCCGACCTCAAAATACAAAATGGCTGCCTTAAAACTTGGTGGTAGTTGAAGTAAAACGCATTCTTTTTCATGTCCAGTAGAGTTATATGGAAAGAATTTGTACATGAAACAATTAGCCTAGTTGTTGAGGTAATAAACAAACTCAGCAAATTTTTGATGAACACATAGTATTTCTATTTCCAAACATGGTTCTGCTTAGTGTTCAAATGTATTAATTGGAAACAAATATATTATCCCTAGACTGTATTGATAATTTCAGCCTGACTCCAACAAGAAACAAATCACACAAATTTCCTGGCATGCAATTAGAAAATGCTCAATTTGTGTTTTAGGTCATTTCTTGATACAAGGGGCGACTTCTCACAATAAAAATTGAGTATTGGAGAAGAAAAATACATTTTGAGACTCTTTTAGTCGTTCCTAAATAAGAAACAGTAAAATAGGGATTTCTGAAGATAATATCTGTTTTCTTTGTTTTATATTTGCAGATAATAAAATGTAGCATGTTTTTATTCATATGTCAAAACAAAATGAAGTCACATTTGAATTCTGTCTTATTTCAATTTTCTTTCTCAGAAGTTTTCTTGTAGTGACACTCTCATTAGTCCATGCTGCAGGGCTTTGATCGTGATGCAACATCAGGATAATTGTGGATAACAAGAATGCATTTTTAAGCTTTTCACCTGTGATTTGTTCTCATCTTAATTTATAAATATGTGGCTTGTGTAACTACCACAATTTGGGAAGACATGGGGTCTGACTTTTATTCAGAAAAATGAGACTTCTTATCTGGGCTCAAAGTCACTGCAGGTGTCACTGTTGCTTCTCCTTTTACCACATCATGTGGCCATAATTGATCATTGGGTTTTACTTCTTGCTTCAAATACATAAAAATTACAACATGACAACGTTTCAGTGGTGAAAACATTTATTAAACACATTTCATTTCCTACATTATTGAAAAAAAACCAGACCATTATTTTAAAATAAATTAGGTTTAAATGCCTAACCGTAATTGTGAATAGGCAAGTGAATCACAATATTAACCTAAGGCATGTATATTGCAGTTAATCACTGTGCTGTGTTGTTTCATCACCGCAGCGCAAAAGACGGGAAAACCTTTCGACTGAACACAGTTTTTTGTTGTTTTTAACGCTTCGCTGAGTCTCTTGCTGATTTCCGCTGCGTCTACCCGCTCTGCTGGTTTCAACATCAGGCACGCAGAAAGCATTGATTCTTAAAATTTCAAGTAATACTACCAAGCAATCGTAGTTCTTTTCTTTCTTTAAGGCAGTGCAGTTATTGGGCTCAGTTTCAACGGGTGGTGTACTGGGGACTGCAGGCAAGAGGTAGGGAGGGTGAACATGGATGGCTCAAAGTTTTTGGTGCTGAAAGTGGCGGAGAAGTCATTGGCAAAAAACGAGGCTGACTCTGTGACGCACGGAGTGGCCGGTTCGGGCGTGGCAGCCATGGCCGGGGCGTTGGACAAGACCTCGGACTCGAACTGCAACAGCTGGCCCATGAAGCTGAAGTTTGGCGAAATGACGGAGCGCCGCTGCTTGATGACCTCGAAGGCTTCATTGAGCCTCAGTTTCTGGGTCCTCATGATGTACGCCATGCAGATGGTGGGCGAACGTGAGATGCCTGCTTCGCAGTGTACCAGTACCTTCCCTCCTGATTGCTTCACTTGATCTAAAGAGGAAAGAAAGGAAGAAATCTTTGTTGAAATCAGTTTTTTTTTTTCTCAGAATCACAGCTTAGCTGCATAATCATCACATTTCTTCTCAGCACACTACATATTCAAAGTTACTCTGGTCTCCTTGCGCCAGCCTTCGTGGCGCAAGGAGACAAACTTCTTTTGCTGGTGTTAGTCACAAAGCACACCAGCTCCTGCACCAATGTGGGGGCGCTGCATTCAGCCTCCATATTCACAGATGTGTGTCCTTTACGTGCCGCGCTCCTACAGGTTTTACCGGTACATCCTACCACCTCCACACGTATCTGCTTTCACCTATTTCTCTAAATGTCCCTTCTTAAACGCTTCAAGAATTCTTAGAAATTCTCCAAACACCTACGGGTCTGTACTTTCATTAGCCTTGCGTGCAAGTCTGATCTACCCACAGCTGCAGACAGCAGTTTCATTAGCCACTGTGCACACCTACACGTCTCTCTGCATCACAGGAACTATGAGGGCCACTTCTATCCGTTCCCTGAGAGCCCGTCTTGCTAAGAGAGTGACAGCAACCTGAATTAAGCTGGACAGGATCTGTGGGTGTTTTAATAGCCGAAGTTTGCTCTGAATTAACAGGACATACTTCAGTGGGTCAGCAATATTCATTATCCTCCCTCGTCTCACCGTTACATCAGTTAGACACATTTGGGATTTGCTGATTGATTTTAATTTAAGACCAACAGCTGTGATTATTTGTGTACCCTGCATGTCTAATGACTGATGAATTTCGGAAGCTGCGTTTGAATGTAGGTTAAACCTGCTCCCAGGAACGCTTTTGATGCCTTATGTAACAACCAGGCTTACTCAGAACCACGTCCCCAAACAATACACAGTACTGACAATACAGGTCAGGCTAGCTGCTTGTGGATGAGCTGTGTCTTTGGTTATGCCAAGCTATAAATATCCCATTGTGTATTACCTTTGCTACTGCCGTTATGCAGCAGCCCCATTACCTGTCCTACATGCCGTCCTTCCCTCTCTAACATATTTTGCAGGCCTTCTGGCCTCGGGGCCATCAGTAATTTCCATCTCGTAGGGACAAAAAAAAAAAAACCCTCTCTTACTGTGCGTTAGTCACCCAGTATTTATCCTCCACCCACTCATCACAAATAATAGCTTGTTGTGCTGTGTGTCTCAGTCAGCCTACAAATTCTGACCCCATTGCTACGGTTCACCTAGTTGTCACACTGACTGACCAGACCCGGCAACGCAGGGATTTGGCCGCGGCGCTGATGACGGCATCGGAGAGCCGTCTATGAGTTAAGACGGAGGAGGAGGGAAGGAGATCGGAAGGGTATAAGGCTAGAGAGGAAATCCTGACTGACAGAAGTCTGGCTGGGTTATATCGGTGAGGGATTGAAGGTTTGTGATGACGATAAACTGATTACCGCTGGGTTTCTCAAAGCTTTCTAGTTGTGAATGGCAGCAGGCTTCAGATAGAGGGAGACTTATTTCAAGATGCTTTTCAAAAATAGCAATGCCTATGTATGGGTATAGAAGTCTTTTTGTATCTCAGCCTGGGTATTTTTAAGATTTGAATATTGTGGCCGTTAAACCCGTACATCGTCCTAACTTAGCATCGTTGCAGACTTGAGAGATTAAAGTATTTTAAGCACCAAGACTTTTGTCATAACAATATCCAGCCACTCACCAATGAATTCTATTGCCTCCTGAAAGTGTGAGCTAATGTCGGCCATGGGGCTATCCTCCACCGGGATCCACTTGTAGTCATAGTGGCCCCTGGTCGGATGCAGGTCCCGACGCGACACGTTGAGCAAGGCTGTGATGTGAAGGTCGCTGAGATAGTCCTGTCTAGAAGCGTGGTAGGCACTGCCGAGGTAGAGGAAAGGCAGGATCTCTACGGGTTTACCCTAGAGCGCAGAGAAAACAGAAACATAAGTCAAGTGTTAATGGGCAAGAACACACAGCCTCTCAGAGAAGACAAAACATCCACCGCCAGCCTTGATCCATCAGCTTTTACCCACCCCACACCATGAGAAAATGCGCATTCATTTACGGACCAAAAAAAAGTGTGGTGGAAAATGGAGGGACGGAGCCATTAAGGGCAGTAGTACCTCACAACGTGTCAGTCAGAGAGACACAGGAGGTCATTCAGATCTGAGGCTTTCTCAGGCTTTCTATTTATAGTACACATGACAGAGGAAAGGTTGCAGATGAAAGCCTCAGTGAGAGGTTGTGCTTCTCTCTTTTTTTTCTTTTCTTTTTTTTTGCAGTATATATAAAGAACTGAGGAGCACTGAAGGTCAGGGAATATTGTGATGTGGCTTTGATGTCAAATATAAGCCTCTCTGACAACCAGCGTGTTTCTGCGTGTGCCACATATAAAAAAAACCTGACAGTTTGCAGCTGTGTGGGAGTGGAGGGGTGTTTCCATACCTGATCATAATCTGGTATGCGGTGAGAAAGCTTCTCGCTGTGGCTGCTGACTCTTTTCTCGGTTTCAGTTCCGCTCTGGTCAATGGTTTTCACCTCAGTGCAAAGTTCAGGGTATTGGGAGTAGAAGTTTTCGTATCCTCCTGAGCGAGCAACACACACACACACAGAGAAATACATGTCACGGATATGCATTTTTAGAAAAGAAGCTTAGAAAAATTACAACACCACCTCTAGCCTACTAACGCCTTCACACAAGAACGCACTTCTTGTGAAATGCCAGTGTTTATGAAACAGTCTTAACGCGGGATTTGAGAGTTTATAACCTGATTATAGACGCGTAATTAATTACAGGAGCCCTCACTAAGGGGACCGGTAATCCGTTTAGGCCAGCATCCTGACAGACGGAGATGGATGCGCTTCCCAACACATTGCCACGACCTCAGATGAACCTACTGCACTTGACTATGTAGTAAATATTGGGCTCCGATGAAGGAACCGAGCTTGGTTCGACATCTTTACCGCCAAGGAAAGTCGCTGCAGCATCAAGCTGCGTCTCTCCAGCACTGACTCATCCGCTCTACTGACGTACGCAGGACATTCATTTCTCCAATAAGTGAGAGAAAAAATAGCTTCGATGAAGCGATGAAGAGATGGAGATGCCACCAAAATGTTGGTCAACCAACAATTTAAAAAAAAGAAGCCATTTTAAGGGTGAATCCCGAAGGCTATTTCATGGATTTTGTCAGTCTGCATGCATCCAGTTATGACAAATATAATATAATATAGAGTCAAGCAAATCTGTCATATTTGGATATTTATATCATATCTTTTTTACTTTATTAATGGTTACGACTTTCAGGCTGAAACAGGCAACAAAACCATGTGATATCAGAAAAAAATGAATTCAAATTCTCAATTTGGATTTCACGAATTCAGTTTATAGTCAACAAAACTGAACCAAAAACAAACTGGTAAATAATAATAATAATAATAATAATAATAATAATAATAATAATAATAATAATAATAATAATTTCTTACCTTTCAAGAAGCAGATGCTTGCTCCGCTCGCTAGATGCGACAGGGTGTTTATTACTATTTGTGCTACACTGTCCTTTTTCAGCTTCTGCCAGTGGGACGTCCGGTCATCGAGAGCCACGATCGCCGATATGCTCCCTTCCCGGAGCCGAAACAGGGCTCTCTCGTCCGGGATGACGAACTGCAGAGGCACAGGCCCTCCCCGGGACCTCCGGACCACCAGAGAGTTGAGATTGACGTTGACGGACCCTTTAATACTGGAGTTCGTGAATGAAAAATAGGGTCGACAGTCCACAATGAGACAGCTCCCGCACTCCTTCCTGATGATCTTCTTCAGACGCCGGCAGTCAATGCTGGAGACCTTCATTTTCTTGTTGTTGTTGTTGTTGTTGTTGTTGTTGCCTTAAACAACTGAGCTAGATGCGAAAGCGGGCGAGCAGCGAGCCCAGTGCGAGTCTATGCCTACATTTCCTCCAAGGGGATTCCGGCCGATCTGTTTTATGTGAATGGGACCTCCGGTGAGTGACGTCGAGAACCATATATGGACACCGGCGCTGGTGTGTTCGCAGGAAAAAACCCGCCCACGTCCATGACTCCGCTGTGACTCCGCCCGCGGGCTCTGGTAAATAATAAGAAACCCTGTACAGAAGCTACTACTGATCCAGCCATTACTCACTCCCCCTCTCCGTCCCTCCGTAAGATGCTCCACCAGTCTTTTCATGCAGCCGGTGCTGAATGCTTTTCGAGGTTGCAACGCCATGGTTTCTAAAGAAGACTGCCGTCACACCGATCAGTTATTGCATAACAAAGCCTTTGAGGCGGGTTGCTGTTTGCATGTTGCGAGGTTCCTGCAAGAACACCACAAACGATGCAACATCATGCATACGTGTGTTGCTTTAAAGGAAATATTTTCTGGACACACCGGATCCAAAAAGTGTGCATTTTGCAACTGCTAGACTTGAAGTTATTGTGATAACAAAACAAACAACAACAAAAAAAGTGATTATGATAAATCATTTCAAAAGCCCTGTCTACCCTTAATTTGACACACATTCAACTGAAAATTGTAAAATGACAGCACAGCAAAGTGTGAAAATGTTGTGCAGTTGCTGCTCCAAAAACCTAACATTAGCTGGAATGAAGCTGCTCTATCTTAAAAATCTTCAAGCACTAGTATAATTTTTTTTTTCTGATATTCAATACTGATCTCAAAGGGAATTTAAATAAAGACACATTAATTCAATAAAGCCATAATTTGGCACAAAATATGTAATTATACAAAGGTTTACCACAAAAGAAGGGTACAAAAATAAAATAATCCACCGCAGCACAGTAAAAATTGTCATCAGCAATGTTGACATTACATAACATTTATGTTTCTCTAAGATTATTCAAAAGGCTAGACTGAAACTAACCAGCGACACTGCCAGCCAAGAGGCTAACAACAACACTGACAAAGCTGCAGGAGTTTCTGGGAAGGGCTAGTCATGTTCTAGCCCTGTAGTTTTCTGAGTCTGGATTGAGAAGGACTGATTAAAAAAAAAAAAAGAAAGAAACTTTAGCTCCCAATGAAAAAGTTTGGGCCTGTTTAAAACATTCTCAAATCTCTGGGAGAATGTGTTAAGGTCTTATAAAACTGACCAAAACAAACAACAAAAAAACTGGCTCACAATTTCAAAGCATTCGTTTTGAAATCTGTTCATGTCACCGTTAATAGTGGAATGTGTCCGGTACCGATACCGGCTGAGGAGGAAGCGAGTGATTCAAAAGAAACATAAAAAGCCAGATTGCGGTTTGCAAATGTATCCTGTGACAAATACCTTCACTTTTGGAGACAAGTTCTGCGGTCCGGTGAAGCTAAAGTGAAACTGTTTGACCTTAATGACCGTTGTTACATTTGGAGGAAAATGGGAATGGATGTAAATCTGCTAACACCATCCAAGCTGTCAAGTATGGTGGTGGCGGCATTATGTTGTGAGGTTGTTTCACTTAAGAACATGAAATAGATGGCATCATGAGAAAAAAATATATATGTGAAGAGACATCTAAAGACATAATTCAGGAAGTGACATCACAGTCACAAATGGGTCTTCTGACTGTGCGTCCAAATAAACAAAAGAATGGCGTCGCTAGAGGAAAATCAGTGTTCAGGTCGGCCCTAGTCAGAGTCCAGTGGGCTGTGGATAACTCACGACTTCACAGTGTGGAAAACTACTGCAAGATAGAGAGAGTGTGAAAATATTACCAAATCAAGATGTGGGATTTTCATAAACATTTACTGACTCCTCTAAGACTGAATGCTGTTTCTGAATCAAAAGGTGCTTTTATAACATGTTAGCTTGAAATTGTGCACACTTTAATATTTTTTCTCCTTATGAGTATTTTCAGTTTTAATTTAAAGTATATAAACCACATTTGAGGTGGAAAGATAAAAAAACAAACAATTTGTATCATTTCCTTTTCAATTGTGGTCACGTTTGTAGATAGTTGTATTCAATTCTACATATGATTTACTTTACTTAATTTACATTTACTTTTTAGAGTTAATGTTAAGCTCACTGCTTGTATGCAAAACTACAAACATATGAAATGGAGAAGGGGGAAATGACCAGCACATGTGGAAGTGCACAACTTCTGATATTATTCGTGATACTTCCTTTTTTTTTGAATGCATAAAACGGAGAAAAGAACGATGTTAGCTTGGTCACTCGGCATGAAAATTAGCATGGTGTTTTCCATTTTCCTCAGAAGGTGGAATTTGAATGTTGAAACGACGTCAGAGCCAAACTAACACTGTTTACTGCTGCCAGTCAAACACAGCAGTCAGATTTTGTAATTGTTGTGGTCAGGCACAAGGCTGTCTACATCTTCAAAAACGATCAGAGTCGCCATTATTTTTTAATTTAAAACTGAACTTGATTGACTGTTTATTTAATGGGACATTATATCAGTTTTGACTCTTATTGTACAAGAAACAAATTGGAATAGAAACCGCAGGTTGTCTTGAGCATTTTTTTGTTCTTTTTTCTTTTTTGCAGGCAGAATCATTTTCAATTGATTAATTATCTCAAATTGAAATGACCACTTACAAGCTGATCCAAATTAGAGCCACGGCCTACGGGGGAACAGGACAATCGACTGGAGAGTGGCAAGAACAGAAAGCTTAAATCCTGGCACAGTTGTTCTTGGATTAAGGAACAGTTGAGTGAGGAAAACTTGTGACGCTGAGAAAAATGACAAACGTGAGGAGACCAGGTGAAACATCGGAAACGGACCACAACAACCTAACATCACGAAATAGGAATCCTCTTGAAACGCGGAACTACACCCACAGGCAACGCGCTTCCTGTCTAACAAATAACACTTCAGTGCAACTAAAATTATAAACAATCCACTCCAGACCCGAAGAGAAGCCGCGACTTCTTTGGCCGTACGAATTCTCAGGAGTTTATATTTGTGTTAAGGGCTTATGAATAATCCTCCATGTGGGCTGGTCAGGAACGTAGCTGAGTTTCAGGAAGAGATCAGGCAAAGTAGTTGACAAAAGCAACCTATAACTTCCGCCCGGTCCCACGTATAGCCCAGTGAACCAGCATGACTTCTCTCCAGCATCCCTCAGCCTGTAAGCCTAATCCCCAAAATAAATTAATGGACTTAAACGTCACTCGACCTGCCCACACGACAAGAAATCAATCCTGACACACGGCCCAGGACTCTGTTTGGGTTGAGTTGGCATTTGGATCTAAATATGGATGCCCACAGAGACTGCAGACCTTACAACAACAGAAACTGGTCTGAACTTGTAATACTTGAAAAAAATTCCTGACATCGTGTTTGGGGGCTGGGGACGGTAAGTTCTGAAATGCTGAGATGTATTCCCAAAATGAGGAGGGCAGGATTATACAGGGGTTTTTTTCTCAGTCTGACATTAAAAAGACGTAACATTTCCTGTTTTAATTATGGACCTCCACTGATGTGCAGTTCACCCCATATGTGAATTAACCCAAGAACAAAAACAAAAGACCGTGTGAAAACTCTAGGTCAGAGTGCTACTATCCACAGAAAAACAAGTCTTTTTTGGTCATGGGCTGAAAGGCCGCTTGACTTTGAAGAAGCCATTACTCCAAAATTAATACAAACACAGTAGATTAACGTTTGGAAAAGTCACACAAGGACATAACCTTTTGGTCTGACAAAACTAATCACCAACATCACAGTTGGACAACAAAGAGGGAAGTTTTCAAACCTCAGAAAACACGCATCAAACACTTAGTGTCTATAAAAAAGTATTTAGCCTTTGTATGTTTTATAGTTTTAACAATCAGTCATGATCAACAAAATCTGGAGGGGGGGGGTTGTATTAACTTACAAATAAATCCCTTTAATGTCAAAGTGACTAAAAAGTTAGTTAAAGTGGTCGTCTCAAAACCCTGATCTGAACTTTTAGGCAATTTGTAGGATTTATAGTGGGAAAAGTTACATTAGCAAGGCAGCCAACAAAATTCTAACAAGTTATTGTGAGAAGGTTGTGAAAGAATACATAAATATGTTTCCTAACTCTACAAAATACAAAAGGGATGTTGTAAAGCCTCTGTAAAAAATATGTATTTCTTATGCAGTGTATTTAGTTCCACCTGTACTTTACATCTTTTGCAGCTTTTTATGCCATAAAGAGGCTAAACATTTTTGTTCCTAGGTGCATAACATTAGTGTTTGTCATTGCAGACCCAAAAGCTAAATGTCTCATAAAAAGACAAAAAAATAATAATAATTCTATATTACATGTGACATATTTATTTTAAATGATTTGCAGCAGTCGTTCATTTACACGTCTCATTAAAAGAAGAGGTAAAAAAAAGAGAGAAAAAAGCCAAAAGATAAGATTTTCAGCAGATCTATAGGAAAAAGATTTCTTTCAATTTACGTGTGCAATTCTGCGGATGCTTTAGCAAAATCATTAATTATTTTCTCCTTCCACTCACCGCTGACCCAGTAAATCCATACAAAAACAGCCCATGTAATTCATCTGAAAAGCTCCGTGGGCAACGGACTCAACAAGTAGCTGTTACATCATGTGTCTGAGGCATAAATGCACAAGAACAATAACAGGAGCAAGAAAAACAAGGAGGGAGAAAGAGAAGGAGAGAACAGCAGGAGTCACAGAAAGTGAGAGACGGACGGATACTGACAAAACAAAAAAAAAAAAAAAAAAAGATCAAATAAAACAGTAGACTGTCCTTCTGGTTGCTACATTATGATTTTATGGTGTAAAACAAGTTGAACTGCCTTGTTGCTGAACTGTGCTGTGCAAACAGACTTGACTTTTACACACATATGTATGTATGGATGGGAAGGTGACTGGATGGCAGCAGAGGATTAGAGGAGGCAGCAGGCAGCGTGCCATATGGCCCGGTCTAATCTGGGCCTGTGACATCACTGATGCGAGGGGAGGCCCACCATCCGTTCCTGAGCCCACGTCTCGCTGGACGGGCCCATTGTCAGCTGTAAACAATAACACCGTACCCAGGTGAGCCAAACGTTTCTCCCTCTGGGATTTTTTTATTCCTTTTCGTTCTCACAATAACCACTATTCCCTCTCCTCCCACACATAAACGGTCAGCATCCACTCTCGACAGGCTTGCTCCAGCCTTCGGGCTGCTCTGTAGAGCGGCTATAATGTGTGCGGGAGGCAGGCAAAGCCCCGCAGGCCGCCTCAGAGGACTCGCCTGGGTCGTGTGAGCTGGAGTTACAAGTGCAACAGTTTCTCTTGCATGGAGTTTGGCATCATTTTACAACAAAAATTAAAGAGTGTGTGGGTGTGGGGAATTCAAGAATTGTACTGCAGCCTACAGTTTTGCTTTTGCTTTGCTTACTTATGATGCCTTGAAGAAGTTTTTATTTCACTTCAACCCGTCCACTGTTTTCTTTGAAAGAACTACAAATTTCGGTGTATTTTATTTAGATTTTATCTAATGAACCCACACAAATAATTTTAAAGTGGAAAGAGAAAAAAAATTATTTTAATCCAAAGAAAAAGTGTCACTTCTTTCCATCCAGCATGATGAAGCAAACACAGTGTGTCACACTGGGAAGGGTGTGTACAAGGGGATAAATTTAGCATTTTGCATGTAGGTTAAAAAGTGTCATCTGACCAGAGCGCACAATTCTTTATGAACCCTACATTGTATGAACCCTACATTGCGCCATGCTCTTTCAATTTTTGAACAGTACATCTATGTGAGATGTTCAAAGCCTGAGACACTGTTTGACAACCCAACCCTCCATTAAAAGCCTCCACGGCGTTATCCCTGACCTGTCTGGATCGTCACAGCAGACAAAATTAGTATAAAAAAGATTAATAAAAAGTCAACAAAACGTACCACTGCAACTTTATCTTTCACAAACTCACATATTTAAGTTTAAAATCTAAAACTCCCAAGACTTACTTGAGTCAAAGGAAAGAAGTTAGCGCGTGTTCATTGGTCGTCATGTGGCGTTTGGTGCAATAATGTTCTAATTTTTGTTCTTCTCCACAAATATATGCAACCCTGTCATAGGCTATCACAGAAAATTCCAGTTCATCACATTGACGTTTCTGGTTGCGCATAATTAAACGTAAAAAAAAAAAAGATGATAAACGTCCTAGACTTTCAGGATATATTAAATCAGCCTACTTTAAGTCCAATGATTTTATTACGTTGTTGTTTATTACATCTTCCAGGAAAAATTATTTGTTTCAACAAAAATTTAAAATGACTGATCCCCAAAGAACCGTCAATTTCCTGTACGCAGCATTTCTTATCAGGTTCCATTTTAGTGCTTGCGTCTCCTTTTGCACCCGACAAAAACTCTTTTCCAGACTGCGTTTGCATATGTTCGTTTGTGTAAAGCTACTTCCCGTTGAGAAAGCCCCCGTTTTTTCCCTCTCTTCCATGTGACTTATAAAAAGAATCCATACACAATAGGACGCCTTCGCAGGGACATACAGTCCGGCTCAGCTTTCCTCCTCTCTCAGCTCCACAGGTGCTTCCTGGCTGGAAGACAGAGGCTGCAGAGGATGATGCCGTTTCCCAACAAAGCCCACATTACTCACCTAGGCTGACCAATGAGTGAAGCAGATTGGAATTTTATCAGAATCACTCAAGACGGAGAAGAAGCTGGGAATCACAGCTCAAAATGAAAACAGAGGCAGTGAGTCTGTGCCACAGAATTGATACATCGCAATATGTAAATAAAGGTTATTTTTGTACCATTTCCTGGAATGCTGTTAAACTGTGCGTAGGCGCAAAAGTCCTAATATGTAAAGAGTCTCAAAATGTAGTTGAAAATAAGTGATGTGAAATTTTTTTTTTATCAAACCATTTCTACATGAAGTTTGTTAAAGTTGTCTAAAGATGATCATACAGCAGGTTTTCTCTCCAAACACAAATGATCAGCTGATTATGTTTTACCTTGTGGTTGTCTCAGCAGTACATATTTTAAGTATTTTGCTTGTAGGTTAGTCATTTTAATCATTCACCTTTTTAAATTTTGCTCCTATGACTTGTAGGAGGGAAAGCAAAAAAAGGCTTGTTACAAACTCTGGGATTTCAAGGAATACAGCCAATATTAACTTTGAAGCCCGATTCTAACATGAACATGGTGGAAAACACAAAAATATTGCTCACACAAACACAACAGATAATAGAACAGGGAGCCATTTTCAGCACATCAGAAAACACAAAACGGCAGCACCAGAAAAAGCTCAAGAATGAAAACGAAATGTCAGCAAACAAAAATACGACGCCGCAACTCACAGAATATATTATCTCAATATTGAAAGGAAACATGTATTGTAAACAAAAGTAAAACAAGAAAGACAAAAAAATAATTTCGTGGGACTCATTGGAATATTTTCAAATGTGACCATTTTAAAAACTTGGCTTATTTTGTGAAAGGAGATTATTAGAAACAATGGTGCGAAGGCCCCAATGTGTTTAGCGGGTTTTTTCCACATCTGTTTCAATTTGTGCTCTCTCTGCTTCCAATAAACTTGGTGTGTTTTGAAAAAGTTTCTGACGAAGAGGAAGTGGTGTTCTGTTTTGGAGAAAACGCGAATTATGGGAGAAACCTGGCAGTGCTGCAGCCATGTTGGCGTACTTCTTCTTTTGTGTCTTGGTGTTAAATGTCAAAGATCCAGGTTCTTACTGTCGCAGCACAAAAGTATATATCACAGCTGTACTTAATGACACTTCTGTAAACGCTTTAAGGGAAAAACTGCAGTTAAAAAATATTGTAGCGTAGACTCACCCTGCTTCAAAAACCTAAAATTCTGGAAACAGCACTAGACCTGTGGTTTTGGAACCAAAAAACCTATTTACGGTGATCTGAAGGTAATACAAAGATGTATGTTTTTGTATGTATAATGTAATATAAATGTAGAAGCTTTTTAGAGACCATAGAGGGAGTAAAACAGGGTGAAATGTGATCATTTCCAATTTTTCTATTTAACTTTTGTAAGATGATGCAGTTTTTCAAGATTAAGCTAAATAGGCTTGTTTATATATACATATATATAAAATCTGACACATAATGAATGAATTAATATATTTTATTAATCCCAGAGGGAAATTCACATCACTAAGCCTATTTAAAAGACACAGTTTCAACGAAATAAATCACGGAGAGCTCACACACTGACTGCTGTCTCTAAAAGTATGTCACGTCCTTGTTGTCATTAGCGAGGAAACAAATATATTCTAACGAGTTTCTCAGCAATGCTGATGGCATGTTTTCGCACGCTTCCGATTAACAGCAAACCTCAGCGATTGTGAGTAACCACGCAGTCAAGTCGGATCACATCCAGTAAACCTGTGGCTGCCAAGCTCAGTGAGGAGCAAGAATGCTTGGTATTCCTCAGTTCAAGTCATAATATGATGGCTCCTATGACACATGCTGAGCACGCGCGCACACACACACACACACACACACACACACACACAAAAAGACTTCAAAAGATTTGAGTCATCGTTTCCACCCATCATCGTCATGACTCCTAAAGCCAAACCACACTCTTAGGCAAGAGCTGACGGAGGAGAGACACTGAGGCAATCTGGCAGATTAAGCACAAAATAATTCAACTTTTGTTTTTCTTTCATTCAGAGGAAAATACGCTCCTGGGATGTTGAGGTGACTTTAAAAATAGCTGAGGCCTCAGGTGGCGCCATATTTTGCTTGGTGTGTTTGTGCTGCAGAGGTATGGGAGCTCTGGGAATTAACGTTCAACCTTTTTATTTTTTTGTTATGCCCCTCTGTGACGTTTGAGGCAGAAAAAAAAAAAAGTACCCCATCTCCTCGCCCCCCCTGCGTCCATGTCGTCACGCTGCATCCAGATGTCCCACGAAGCTGGCCGAGCTTCCGGTGATTAGGATGCAGTATGTGGAGGTAAAGCAGAATTACATTTCGCACTGTGCTGCACCGTGAATCACAGCGTGACCCGGTTACTGAAGGGGGAGGTTTATGTTAGAGCCCACCATTTATCACATCTCCCAAAATAGCTCGAGTCTGCATATAGATCTGTGAACGCTGCCATGACATATGATGATTCAGGTAAGCAGAGTTTGCTGTTCTCTCCACCTGCTTCACACACACACACACACACACACACACACACACACACACACACACACACACACACACACACACACACACACACACAGAATGTGTAACTGTGGGCTATAAAACGTTGAAAATAGTTCTGCTGTGGTTCCAAACACCATCACATGAGAGACCATGTTCCGAAAACTCAGATACAATCTGTAAAAGATAAAAAAATAAAAAAACGTAACTCCTAGCCATAAAAACGTTCAAAGCTGTTACCTTTTTTGGGGGGTTTTAAGTGAGTTGGCTAGCTGCTGGGAACAATATGTTTGACTTTGTCCTGCGCCACTATTGACCCTTTGCAACTGCGTTACTTAATCACGTTGTGGCGCCATGGTGGACGTCGGAAGTAAAGGACAGGAATTGTTTTCCCGAGTTATTTGTGCCAATATAGCCTTGACTTCTGCTTGTTCATTTCATACTCCTGCTCGTGTGTGGAAGTAGCATATCTAACTGGAGCTCATAGATATTTACAAACGTTAGCTAGCTAGTTAATTAGCTTAGAAAGCGACCTGTACAGAGTCACTCCGCCAACTTTGCAGGCTGTTTGCTCTTACAAAGTGGTCCATTCAGAGCTTCAAAATGCAAAGTTCTTGAACACTACACTTTTTTTTTTTTAGGTTTTATTGGCTCTCGTGGCCTTTATTTGATAGTGAATTGACAGGAAAGTGGGTAATGAGAGAAGGGGGAAGACGTGCCACTATTCTTAAAGAACACATATTGTCATGGGATGAGAGGATAATTTGAAAGGAACTACAGAAATATTTCAAAGAAACACATTGGAAGGATCAACTTAAGAAAATTCAGTAACACTGCTAATCCACTAACACAGAAGATCCTAAAAGATCAAAACCCAGTGATTTATTGCAAACTAAAGTGCAATAAACCCCTGGAACTCGTAGGGTTACATTAAATTGAAATTATTGATTTATAGTTTAGGGAGGCATTACTTTATCACAAAGGGTTTAGAGTGATTTGAATGACTTTTTTCCCTTAAATCAGTTTTCATCATGTTGAAAACTGCCTCTTGCACATAGCCATCTTATTTTTATGTGATATCAAAGTGCTTGGTTTCTGTTAGTCTATGGATAGATGAATACTATTTCACAGCACTCTAAGTTCACAGAGTTCAGCCTCACACCTCACAGGGGAGTTTTCATTTACTGTGCATGTTAGAATGAGTCCACATCCATCTGTTTTTGTTGAAAGCAGGAAAACCTAAAGGATTGTGCTTTTCATTGAGGTTTGCAACCTGGTAAGTTATTATTATATTTTAAGGTGACAATAAAAAACTTATTGTGCAGCACTTTCTGCGACACTGGGAGAGCTACTGTGAGATTTTTTTGGCCATGTTTAATTTTCAGCTCATGGCCGAAACACCTTTGACTTTCTGGGCTTAAATGTCAACTTTGTGGTTGATCTTTTTATTTTCTGGTTCAGAACTAAGAAATTTGACCTTTAGTTCAAATAAATCTGACTGTGTGTTGATGTTCATGAACTTTTACCACACAGTATAAGGGTTTGTCTTTAAAACTTCATAAATATGTCTAGACTAAAAGATTCTAATTTGCTGTAAATCTGACAAACACCTTTAAAAAAAACCAAATGTACCTTTATGTGTTTAGCTTGGTGTTAAGCCAAAAATAAATAATGAGTGCAATTTAATCAAGGTGGCATTATGATCGCAGGAACATAGAAAACAGTTCCTCATCTGCCTCGAGTGTGATTTTCCAACACATCCTCCTATGTAACAATAAGCTCTGCCAAACCTTCCTCTCACTTGTCCTTTTAGCGCCCGTAAACACATACAGAGCATGTCATTATATTGTTATCTGTCTGCACTTCCACTAAATACAAGTGGGCACGGAAGAGACTGAGGAAGTCAGAAGATAAATAAACACAATGATAGATCTGAAAGTTGGTGGTTATCCTGAGGAGGAGTGATAAACACCGCTCTAAGCTCCTGGCTTTGTGGGATCCAACTGGCTGGCAAGCCGCAAAGTTGGAACCGAATCCCACACTTGTACACAAAATGGTGGAGTCGAGACGTTAGAGTTGATGTTCTTTTTCCTTGTGAGAATTGACAAATTCCCAAATGTAAGCAAGCATGCATTTGTAGAATTTCTTTTTTATTTAAGATGTGTTGTTGGTGTAGAATAAGTGAAAGTCATTTCAAGTGTTTTCGTCACAACTTCCTGCTTCCACATTTTTAATGGAAAGGTGCCGACAACCAACCATGTTTTTTTTTTTGTTGTTGTCAGTAAATCAAACCGCCTGAAACACAGTCAGCAGCTTATAGGGAGCAGCATTTCCTGCTTCTTGCCAAAATCGAGGCCTTAGTTATTTAAGGACGCATGTCGTCCTGCAACAACACATTCCTGCAGACAATTGAATGCATGTACCTGCAGCTGTGCACTTGGAGTAAAATTTACTGGAGAAAAACAATGAAGGGAAATTGATTAAAAAATGCTAATTAGTTAGTTTTAGATCAAATAGAAATGAGAAAACTGAGGATAGCACGGTAAATACACAGTTTGCAGTAAAAGATGTGATATTTTTGTATTTCAAATTGCAATATAAGAGCTAGGGCTAGGATTTTTCAGTGAGCGGTTTCAGCCAGTCAGATTAATGAAATCCTGTTTACAGACCTCGTAAAATCAGCCTGACAAAAATACAAGAGGTGAGTGAATGCAGAATAAATAGGGTGCAAAAGAGCATTTGTTATTCTTAATCTTTTTAACATTTTGCTTAGCTAACATCAAAACTTCAATCTGTTGGTATTTCATGTGATACATCAACACAAGATGGATAAATATGTGACACAATTGGAGGACATTTGAGTCGTACCTCCCTCCTTAGAGGGTTCTTTTCTTAAAATGTAAAACATAGAAGTCACTCAAACATCTCACCAATCTCACTCAGCCACCCTTCCCTATCTCTCTACATTTAGCTCCCATCCTGTCCCGTCTTTCCCGGTCGTCCGGCCCTCTCACCCCGCTCTCTTCCTCCCCCTCCCCATCCTCTCCTCTCATCACCTGTGTGGGAGATGCAAAGCCAAATCCACTCAGCTGGTATTAAACTCACTGGGGCCTTAGAGATTGCAACGCTTCACTTTAACCACACAAACGCATAGAACCGTCGCCGCACACAGACGCACGCATATGCTGGTTCGCTCCAGCTGACGGAAACACTGAGGCGGCGAGTGGAAAGATGTCACAGATATGAGGGTAGTAGGAGCGGGTGTCAACTGGGCAGTGCCCACGCCACAGAAAATGAGGGATAAACATTGCTGTCATAACAGCGGTGACAGCGTTGGGTCTACACCTACACTGGTTTAAAGGAAAATAACACAGTATTACATTTAGGCGGTGGCCAAAAATCACAGAGTGAGCAGTGCACAGGCATCCAGAACGCGCTCTTCCACTCCGCTTGGGGCTGATGGCTCGAGACTACATGAGTCACTGCCAGGTGAAGGTTGCATTGTGGGTAATTTAGGTATATATTAGACATGTAATCAAAAAGAGTGTATTTATTTTCATCCTGAGCCAGCTTTTAACTAAGACAAGGGTGATAATGCTGTCCCCAAACGTGCAAAAACAGCGCTTTTGGGCATCTGAGTCATTCAAGATTGGGCAACTGCCAATATCAAGTTCTAATGCAATAACACTTTCAAAGAAGTCAAATCAAAACCAGGAACATGTTTCAAACATCAGCAACTACAAAGTGGAGGAAAATGACATCCTCTGCATTTCGCAACGACATCCCGGACAGAGTTTTTCCTGTTGTTGCAAAAGCCCAAAAACGTGAATTGTTGCATGAGACAAGCCACACAAAGTGTTTTCAGACCTGATAAATCGATTGGGGACCAAACTTGCAACATTTGTTAAATTTTCAGCTGGTGTGTTTCACTTTCACACTGCACTGTGTCAGACCTAGCAACCTGTTCACCCCCTCACCTGTGGTGGAGCTGCACCAAGAACAACCGAATGAAACAACACAAAAATCTCTTTAAAAAATTTACACAAAAATAGGGTAGCATCAGATTTTTGTGCTTCGAGGATTTCTCTTTTGTCTTTGTTCAAAGACCACAATCCATTTCTCCCGATAGCACTAGACTTGCATGTTGGTTATAGTTGTATTTACCGCACCAGAGTTCACTTCAAGCGAACCTAGACATAGGTTTTTAGGCAGACTTATTCCCAGAGGAAACTCAACATGGACTGACAAAGCCGTTGGGATGAACTGCTTCTTTAGATACAGGTCTAAACATGTCAAATAATGCTCTTTAAGTGAATAATCATATTAACGTTCTGACTCAGAGGATGCTACAACAGCACCAATAAAGATCCCAACCCTAATTAAAGACAAGCCAAGTCCACTTGCTTTAAAATCTAATTGCAAGTGGATTTTAAAGCACTTTTTCATTTTTATTCATGATATCAATCACTAAATATCACTTTGGAAACTTTTTTGACTGTATTTGATACAGTATTTGCTGCCAGTGATAGTTCACTTTAATTTGACTTGAATTAAAAAAAAAGTGTGAAAGTTCAGAGTTTGCCAGTAAGACTTTTTAGGTTTAAAGATTCTCATGAGACAGCAACTATAATATTTTGATAACTTTGTCACCTAAAACATACATTTCTTTTTAAAACATAACCGATCCAAACATACAATTAAACTCATGTCTTTTTCCTCCTAGTGTTGCAGCTCTGAATTATTTTAGTACTTTATTACTCTGTTGAGCAATCCCTCCATTAATAATTAATTACTTGTAATACAACAAGCACTAACAGATGTCTTTGGTGTTGCACTGAAATCTACAGTAAGGCTTTGCCTGCATTTCCCTCTATTACAACTGTGTGTGCATCATCCACAGCTACTAATTTATCATTAACGTAGGAGTGTCTCTTTCCAGTACATTTTCTTCCCATAAAAACCTAAACAGTCATCTTGGTTGGCTTTGTTCAGTGATGAGTTATTAATATCTGCAGCAGCACGTTAAAAACTTCCATTTATTCTCACAGGATGTTCAAATCTCAAACAGATATGTGGAGAAAAAAATGACCTAAAACGTCTTGTTTGTTGTGCAAGAGTGTAAAAGCGTACCGTTGCTTAGGAGCAAGCTGCCAGGATGCCCCTCTCTACAGATTGTTTCAAGTATCAGTTTCACATCGTCACATGAGAAAAGTGGGAAAATAAAAATGTAAAACTGATATGCTAGTTAGCTCAATGTCAAGGTTTTCACATTAATACTTTGGATGTTAGTATAAATTGAAACCGAATTGCCAACACTTTGTGTGTTATGTC
The DNA here is from genome assembly GCF_001443285.1 of Poecilia latipinna. Taxonomy (NCBI): domain Eukaryota; kingdom Metazoa; phylum Chordata; class Actinopteri; order Cyprinodontiformes; family Poeciliidae; genus Poecilia; species Poecilia latipinna. The sequence continues at coordinate 304,572 of NW_015112667.1, read as the reverse complement.
CAGTATTTCCTGTTGTTCTAGGTAGTACTTGTGTTCAGTGAAGCTGTCTGAGGGATTCAGAGAACAGTCATATGATCTGTGACATTTCCTCTTTCTATATCACTCTTTAACAATCTCTCTGAGGAGATGAGGAGGGGGGCAGGATGGTGACTCATATGCCTGCCGCCATCCACCTTCCCTGAATCAGTGACAGAGGGAGGCGATGGTGACTATGTTTATTTTCCCTTCTCATAGTCACTTCGAACTCTACAAAAATAAAAAGGATGTAGGGGTTTTTTCCCCCCTATAGAAAGGTCGTGCTTGTCTTTTTTTTTTTTTTTTTTAGAGATAACCCCTCTCTCATTATTCCCACAAAGCTGTCAGACAGACCCAAGAAGCTGTTTTATCTAGATGATCCCACTGCCCCAAATACAAGGAACTGCTGCTTCTTGATAAGGCTCGTCTGTGGGCGGGGTAGTAAGTATAGTGGTGCTATATGTGAAAAAACCCCCCCAAAAAAACATGTAAGAGAAAAGAACAAAAATCCCAAACGTCCACCGGTCACATCCTACACAAGAAAATACCATCTGCTCAGTCCAGACATTCATGCTTACCAAGGAATTTCCAAGAGGTGTCGCTTTAACAGTTTGCGGCGAGGTTCACGTGGCGTTGATTTAAAGCACCATCTGCTGAAAAGAAAAAAAAGGATCAAACATGTATTAATAACTCTTAAACTCAAGACCCTCTTGTTATTCAGGCGTGGAATGAGCAAATTCAATTTACTATTGAAGCTACTGCCGCTCTTTATTATTGTGTAACATCAAATCAGTCGAGTCGTAGGGTTTTAATGTTGGATACTGTTTATTGGCCACCCGATGTATTTGTGCTGCATTAAAGGCCCCGACATAGTTCATCCGAAGTGCTGAAATCGTCTCTCATTGACGTAGACGCGTGACGAAAGTTGAGTCGTTTTGTTCGCAGAGAGAGACATCCGCCCGCCAAACTCAACACCAGGCCCGGGTTGAACTATTTCACACAGAGCTCTGATAAAGCTTGATCCTTTGACCCATGACCCTTCCTTATGATGTCGGGCCTTAAGGCAACGCAATGGGGCACAAGCTAGGCATGTCGCCATGTCCCTCAGATGAAGTGGCAACCTCTTCCTCAGGGAAACAGTTCGTGACAGTTATTGATATAGTAGTCAGAATGACTAGGATGACTCAAACTTGAGTCACAGAGCAGAAACAGGATAGGAAACAGAAACTAGCATGTGACAGGCTAGAAGTAATAGAAAGCCCTATGCGACACACATACAGGCAGGGAGGTCTTGAGGGAAAACACACACACATCCAACTTACTCTCTACAAAGGGCAGACATGATTGGATGGAGGGAGAGCAGAAAGACGTCTCATCACACAGCCCCAAGTTTCAGCCATTAACCAACCAACCAGTGTCACTGGTCACCAAAATGAAGTAAGTCCCCTGGCTAAAACTAATCATATGTGAAGCATGAATCACACCTTTTCACTGAGTCAGCAAATGCATTCATAAAGTAGAGAAGTGAATTTCCAATGTTTTACTGTAATTATGGAAAGAATAAATAGCTCACTAAAGGTTACGCCAAACATTACACTCGTTATTTGTCAATGTTGACTCACCGCTGATGAATGAAGCTAAAGAAATCAAATTAGGACAGACACACAATAAATGACAATCAACACGGCACATAATTCTCTTTTCAATGTGAGTTGGGTTGAATAGGGAGCATTAAAGCTGTCAATAATCTGTTTCATTCTCACATATCTAGAGGAAGACTGTGTTAATGATATTACAAAGACTTTTAAGACAACGAGTTTTATGTTGAAACCCCAAGGAATACTCAGAATAAAAACTGAGTGACAATCTACTGTGAAAGCACTTTGAACACTTTGTCCAGTGAGAAGATTAGATGATGAATTAATACACACCAATACTTCAATAAAGTATTTACATATAGGCTAAAAATGTCAAAAAGCAACAGATCATGTAGAGAGAGTCAGTAACATCAGAGGAATTGGGAGACAAGCAGCCCACAGAGAGACCCATTATCCACAAATGGATAAAGCAAAATAGCTTCCATGGCAGAAGTCCAAGGCCAGAGTCACGGCTAAGCAAAAACAACACAAAGGTCTGACTCACTAAGAGTCCCCTAAACACATCTCTGTGGGCATCGTGATTTTGCAGAACATATTCTTTGGACTGATGAAACAAATGCAGAACCTTTTGGAAAATGAGTGTCCCCTTACATGTGGTGGTAAACACAAGATTTCAGAAAAAGACAGAAAAACTGAGTCAATTAATGGGACAAGTCATGTCAAGTTTATTTGTTTGGCACATTTCAGTCACAAACAGTGAAACAAGCAATAAATATAGTCATTCTAATGCCATCATCAAAATCATTAAGGAAATATCACATAGTGTTGATCAATACTCTATTTACCACTCATCAGATTTCTCCTCCCTACCAGAAATTGCTGAAGGAGAATATCTGGTCACAAGCGGCAGAAAATCAATAATTCAACGCACACCAGTAAATCTGTCTCTGAGTAGTTAAGGAAATATGAGGGTTTTGGAGCGGCCTAGTCAAATTCTGCACTTAAATTAGATTGAGATGCTTTGGCTTAACCCTGAAAAGGCCTTTCAAGCAAACAAACAAACAAACAAAAAAACTAATGTGGATGCATTACAAAAAATCTGGCAAAGACCAGCAGGCCATGGTGTCTTCAAACTCATGGAAAAGATTGAAGTTGTTGCTGCCAAAATGGGCATAACCAGTTTGATTTTACTTCTTTATGGCCAGGTTAGTTATTGCAGCTTTTTTCCCTTAACATTTTCAAACTGCCTTTTGCATTTCCTTAGATTACCTTTGTGTCATAAGGAGTTTGCAAAATCTTTTTGGATTATCTGAAACACTTGAGCATGACAAAAAGGCAGAAACAGACCAAATTTCACCGAAAGCTTCAACTCGCAGTTGAAGGGAAAGTTTTGTGGAAGGCCCTCCCAACTCGCTAAGATTTGTGGTTGCGAGGATGAAGAGAGGAGGCATAAATGTTTTATTTTTGTTTTTTACAACCATCTGCGGCCTCATTTGCTGCCAGCATTAAATTCAGCATTAAAATGTGTCACACTCAAGTGTCACAACTCACAGCTCCAAAAGTCTTACTACGATCGCGACGCCCAAGCTGTCCACGCACAGTCTGGGCATGCTCTCTGAGAGATCCTCTGATTCGCTCCGCTTTCTGGAAAACACACAAAGACAAACCAACATCACGGCTGAGAGAACTACGACAATCTTCCTTGCGAAACGAGCTGTGAAAAGGGGCCAACTTTGCTGAAGACCCGGCAGAAGCGCAATTTAATTTTAATTATCTGTGGGAACATTGCTTCCATTTTCCCTGCAATATCCAGTCCACGTTAATTCACCTCCTTGTTATCCGTCTATTTCCTCCTCCGTCCGCTTCCCTCTTATCACGCACTGTTATGACATCACGCAAAGGTCTAATGAGAAGTACATTAAAGTGTGCGATTGTGACTCATTTAGTTTACGAACAGCGTCTAAGTGCAACTCCGAAAGCAACTCTTACCGGCCCCTGTTGCAAAGATTTGTCTTTCTGCTCTGCCAGACAATCATTCATCTCGTGTTTACCTTGGTGCAGTAAAAATCAATGCGGCTCATAAAAAAGGCAAAAGAAAAGATCAAAAGGTAATTTCCTGTCTCCTAAATGTCAAGTCGCCGTCGCAAGCTAATGGCTGCTTTATCTACGGCTGCCATTAATGGAGCATTTCGCCGTGAGCCGTCCTCCCTTTCTCTGGATGGAGGCAGTTAACGCTCTGAGTCAGTTTATCTCTGTTCTTTGTTTCTCTTGAGTCGTACGGCTATAAATGGTGAGTTTGGAGAACTGATAGAGGAAAGGCCTCCTCGGAGCCAGTTCATTAGAGAAGCGATCAATGTCCTGGAAATGAGCCTTTACCAGAATTCAATCAGTGACGGAGTTAAAGCCTGTTATCGTGCAACGACTCTGGGCCCTGATGAAAGCGGACGAGGCGAGCAGACGTCTCCCCGGAGAGGAGCCGGGCGGGAGAGGGACAAAGAGGGGGACTGAGATACCGGTTGGGTAATTTTCCCTTTATAGTGAATTCCTAAAAAGGATCTGTGAGCAGGAGGCAGGAAGTTAAGAGGAAGTTTGACCTTGTGCTGGCAATTTTTAAAACTAAGGACTTCGATCTGCTGACAGACTGAAATTACTAACGTATGCAGACTCGTCTATGAAAGGACGTATATCAAATGCTCAACTGATAGGATTTATTGTTTGATTCACAGGTTTCTCACATTTACGCTGGAAAATTCCCTTAAAAATACTGATGACTGCAAAGGTATTCTTCAAAAGTTGTTGTTTTTTTGTTTTGTTTTGAATTCAACATATTTTAGGTTTTTATTAAAAATTATGCTTTTAGTTACTTTATTAAAGGAAAATACAAACTTAAGAAAGTCTGTATTTTTTTTACTTGTAATCATGTGCATGGTACTAAAGTTTAAGACTTAATCAAATGATTTTTTTACTTATAATGTACACATTGTGAAATTAAAAATAGATTGAATTCAATCAAACACCTGAATAGTTTAAAGCTATTCTGTCTCAGAAAAAAAAGACAATCCATCCATCCGTCAATTCTAAATTAGATCCTCTTGTTATCTGAAAATCAATGGCATATGGCCTATTTTACCTAGTGGGAACGCCGACACCCTTATTGTTTAGCACATGCTAATAATAAAACTCATCACATTGTCTGATTTTGCTCCAGAATGTTCCTGAATTCATTTTGAGCTGCCTAGCTTCTGAAATGTGCCTTTATTAACAAACCTGATTGATTTATTTTGCAGGATATCTGCATGCATATATTCTCATAAGAGAAAAAGGCTGGAGGAGGGAGTTATGCTATTGACACAATCCCTCCTTCGCACACCTGAAGGAACTGGTGCAACTCTCAGGTTGACTAATTTGTGAAGGCGGTAATTGCACAAAAGAGCTTCCACATGCAGAACATGAGGAATGAGTCAGAAGAGTGATCGCACCCCCTTCAACCTGCAGACACATGTTCTCAATGACAGTTGATACTTTAAAAGCTTATTTTATCCCATTTGATGGCATTTACCTTTCCTTTTGACTCGTCCTCCCAACCTGCACTCAGTTTCACCCTTTTCCCGTCGCTGCAAACCTGATAAATGTCAACTCAGATAGCCTTCACTTCTCCCCAGTGAGCCTCCACTCCTGGCCCACCAGCCTCCCGTTCTCCTGAAGTCGACCTCATCTGCTGTGCGCTCCCCCCCACCTCCTCTGGGCCACCTGTCGTCACAGTGCTGAAATTAATTTGCCGTCTCTTCCAGCTCCTAAGCAGACAGCACTCTTGCACTCCCCCCGCCCCGTCAATACAGACGCCCAGCGAGCTTTCAAGCCTCTTACGTCCATCTCATCTGGCTGCGGGTGTCGGGCGTCGCCCGATGAGTCACCAGCTGTCACCGCCCACCTGCATTCGCACTCTTATTAGCAGCTGCTATCGTCAGAGCTGTAATGATGCTCCTGACCCCAGTTGTTATAACTTCCGAGTTCACGGTGAGGTTCCTTTGAACCAGTTGCGGTGCTCAAAACAGAGTAAAGTGTGGGTGATGCTGCAGTGGTCCAACTGGAAGGTCATCTTCAGTGTGAGATTTGTGGCTGAGGTCCGATTTTTGTGTTTTTTTTTGGCTTATTAATAATGATTTTCCTTTAACAACTAAAAGCATTTAAAATATTTTTTTTATTCTAGTTTTCCTGTCTGTAAAACAATCATTAAGTATTAATACCAAAAACAAGAATGAACACAAGCTGGAGTAATGTTGAGGTAACTCAGTGATTCACAAAACAGCTGATAGCAAAGAGAAGACAATGGCTGACTGGACGATCCAGCTTAGAGTCATCAGAGAGGTTGTGGTAAATAACCACCATCATCCAGTTTCTACATTTGTCTTGTGCAAGAGGTCAAGGGTTTACTGTCTTAAGATGTTTTTCCAGTTTTCTACATGTTTACAGTGCATTTGTCCTTTGTAAGTCAAAAGATTTATGCTCTTCTTTGCACTAAACCCACATCTCAGGGACCTTTGATGTTTTTACCCCATGGCCTAGAGGGCGCTTTTCTTCCATTCTGGTTAAGATCAGGGTTAAAGTGTAAACAGAGCAGAAAGTGGTTAATCTTGTGCTGTTCAGTTTCTTTCAAAGAAGGAACATCTTGACCCCTGATTACGCAGTCGTCATGACCTCTCAGCAAACATTGACCAGATCAGTCTCACACCTCGACAATCTACATTCTCCTTTTGATTTACTCGAGGACTATACTGCCCAATCACCAGCTGAATGCAAAATGCAAAAGACCCTCTAAAGGTCTTTTGAACCTTTAGAGCAGGGGTCACCAACTCCAGTCCTCGAGGGCTACCATCCTGTAACTTTTAGATGCGTCTCTGCTCAAACACACCTGGATCAAATAAACTGCTCGTTTCCAGCCTATTGCAGAGAGGAATGAATGCTGGTGAGAGAATTCAGACATTTTGGAGCAGAGGTGAATCTAAAAGTTGCAGGATGGTAGCCCTTGAGGACTGGAGTCGGTGACCCCTGCTTTAGAGGGTTCAAAAGACCCTCTAAAAGGGGCAATTTGCACCTTGGATTCTTTATTGCGATCTCCAACAAATAGCTTTACTGTTTTTTTCCTACATAAGTCTATAATAAGTCCTGCATTGTAGATTATAATAAAGTTGCTCCATAATTAGATAACTTATTGGCAAAACTAAACGCATCTGATTATTAAGAGTCAGTGCAGTTGGCAACATTTAAGCCTCGTGTCTGATGAGGGTGAGTACATTGTTTTTCATGGTTTTGATCCGTACCATACCAATCACAGGCCTCCTTCAGTTGTAGGTTAGGATGGAGCTACTGCCGTCACACAACAACACCATCCATTGATTAGGGAGACAGAAAAACAATACTGCTTGCGACAAGCCTGAGACATATTAGTGCATTACATTTGTCGTTGCACTACTGTGATTCAATGCTATGTTTTTTGTCTCCTTTCCAATATCTACAGTTTCAATTGGCACAGACTCTTGCTTGGCATTGTGCATATAAAACAGCTTTGTGTTTTCCCTCCAGCAGCGCTGTCGTTTTGTCTCCATTCTGCACTTCCTCCCAACCCTGGACAGGAGGTTAGTCGGTGTAGTGCTGAAGTCACACAGTATGAATCCATATTTGCACAACTGTGTGGAAATCAGAGCACATCTTTGATTACTGCAGAATTCTGTTCTTTTTGTTTCATAAAACTGATTCAGTTTTGACAAACTGAATCTTCTTACCTTTCAAAGAATTTCCCTAGATTTTATCCTGTCGGCCAGTTACACACGTTTGGGTCTTTCCCCTGTGAATAAATATATAAATAACCATTAAGTCACTTTCATATCACCCTGACTTCTTCCTGTTACACCAGTTTGATTTTCCCCTGCATGCCCTGCCAACACTCAGTCTCTGTACCTGACAATCTTGTCGTATTTTTGAAGCATACCAATTATCTCCTCCTCGGTGGACCTGTAAAAAATGTATTCACACCCATTAGACTTCATTACATGCTGTCACCCTACAACCACAGAATTCAATGTATTATACTGTGATTTTGTGAGAAAGTGGAGCATATTTGTAAAGTGGAAGAAAATTCTCATTGCATTTTAAAACCACATTTCTTTTGGGGTACGACTTTAATCGCTTTGCACATCCAGAGACAAGACATTTACTCTTTTTTCCACTAAACAGGTCAAGGATACGTCAGAGTCTATCTATCTATCTAGACAGCTAGCTAGACAATTAGCTAACTGTGATTTAGCTAGATCCGCAGTTAGCTAACTAGATAGTTAGTTAGCTAACCAGTTAGATGGATTGCGTAGCTTCGAGATAGGTTACGTATTAGCTTCTAAGTAGCATATCAGCTAGCTAGAAGCTACTCAGCTAGCTGGTAGTAATGTTACCAACCTCTGATGGAAAGTCAAGCGAACCTAAGCAAGAGAACTGTCAATTCTTTTCGGAGGAACATTTCAAGTCACTTTTCCAACGAAACAGAATCTTTCCTAGGAAACAGCTTTCCTTCCTGATAATCCATCATGGTGACAGCCTACATAATATTTAAAGCTTCAGTTACAGAAGAACTCAAGCAGTGAAAACGTGAGGCAACATGTCTGGCTCTAATTTCTCAATCAAGAGGGCCTCTTCTGCTCATTCAGCAGCCTCGTTCACACTTGCAAACTCCCTGACAGGTGCTTTTGTTTTCACCGTTACCAGAGCTTTCCTTGTGATAGCTCAGGGAAAGAAAAGCCTCTTCCGATGAAAGATTCGGATTGACATGTTGACACAAACAGTGATTAGATTTATGGTCTGAATGCAGCTCAGACAACCCTGATCACGTTACAGATGCCTTTTTTTTTTTTTTTTTTTCCAGGCACTATGGTGCATTTCTCTCATCAGAAGTAGATTTCTCACAGCTGCTCGTTCAAGCAACACAACATCATTTGTGCATATCATAGTAGTGATTTTATTCCGCCAGTGACAGTTCAAATACTTTTGCACAGCCATCAATTGTTTTCATGCAATCCTCTTCTTCTTGTGGTGGGGTGGTGTTCCACCCTCCCCAACTCTGCGCGCCGGGTGCAGCTGGAGGCCCACCGTTGATTGGTGGGCGGGGCAGATACCTTTATAGTTGGGCAGGCCGCTGCCAGGTGCGTGCGTCTTTGTTTCTCCCACTGTTGCTACAATCGGCGGCTACATGTCCGGCTTGTGTGTTTGGTCGACTCGTCTGCGATCTGTTGCTCCGATGGCGTTGCCGGCTGCAGCTGGGGGTTGCCGCGGCGTGCGGCTTCCATCTGGTCCTCACTTGCTGACCCGCTTCCTCCCGGGTTAGGCTGTGTTTCCACCTCTGGGCACCTGATTGTGTTTGGAGCTGCAGCGCTTTGAACGCTCTGCGTCTTGTCTTGTCTTCCCGTTGTTTGTTTGGGCCGCGGATTGGGCAGGCTGTGTGCGCGGGGCATTACTCCTCTGGCCCCATCAAGGGCATTTGGAAGCGGATGACAACGATTTGTTCCCTTGTTTTGTGATTGAAGTTACTAATTTGTTTTCTTTTTGTTTGTTTGATTTACTAATTTCTTTTGCGTTGCATGTTTTGTTTTATTTCTTTTGGAATAATTGAACTTGTCTGTTTCCTTTTGTTCCAGGGACCGAGTGGGCCTGAAGCCTCGTTTTTAAAAAGAAATGTTTTAAAGAAATTGTTAAATAAAATATTGTGCACTGCTAAGTCCGTGTTCGGGTGCATCTTGTCACTTTCAAAAAAGATCTCCACCTGCTGGTCACATTCTCTTGGACATTCTAATTTGCTTATGTCATGTCCATAAAATGAACCATGCTTGAATGTTCAATAGTCATTCCCCATAAAACTTAAATTGTGTTTCCACATAATGAGAAACCATTTAATTCAGGCCTCTTGGACATCTAATGATTTGTACCTCTGCTCTAAACCACTCAGTTGCAGCTTTGGCTGTTTTTAGGGTTGTTGGGGTCTCTTCTGACTTTGTTCAAGAATTTTTTCTAATCTTCCAAAAAGGCCCAAATTATTTATTGATGGCACGACTCTTCTAAAGAGCCTCTGGTTGTATGATTTGGGTTTCTATTCATCTGGAAAGTGAAGCAAAGCACCCCCTCTGCATGATGCCATATTTTACTGGGGAAGACGGTGCATTCAGGAAGCTGTACGGTGTTTGTTTTCTGGGACAAGTTGGGCAAAAAGTTGTATTTTGGTCTCATCTGACCAGAGAACCTTCCTTCACCTGTTTCCTCTGCCCCCTATCTGACTTACAGGAAACTGCAGGACTTTTAATGCTTCTTGCCACTCTTTAATGGAGGCCAGACTTGTGAAGTTCATGATTAATAGATGTCTTGTTCACAGATTGTTAAACTTGAGTTGCTGGACTCTGCATTTCCTCCAGAGCTAAAATGGACCTACATGGACCTTTTGTAGGTTTTGTGCCAAACGTAAGCGATGTGTTGAACTGTGCTTAAAGCATGTTCAAAAGGAGGGCTGTACAAATGCATATTCACACTTTTTCATGGATAATAAAATGTTACAATAAAATATCACAAAATAAAGGTTGATGAAATACAATTAAAGTTTGCAGTTATAATGTGAGAATGCCCCAAAAGAGTTCATTGTGCTTACACTCCTAAGAGGCAGTAAAAAAAAAAAAAAACTCCCTCCCAATCCAAAAAATGTCTAAAAACTCCTGGAAAAAAAGCCAACAAAGAAAACAAGCAAGTTTCCTGTTTTAAAGGAAGTTTAGCGTCACTTGAAGCGTGGACAGGAAGAGTACATTGGCCAACAGGAAGCTGTTCCCTCCTGCATGCTAAACACTGTGGAGAGGAATGTTTGGATAACCTTTTTAATCTGCACTCAGTTTACTGCTGATTCTACAGTTTTGCTTTACATGCGGAAAATGTCCTGAACTTGCTGTTCCTGTCCAGGCGTGAACAATTACTGCTTGTCTTCATGTCTGAAAAGACCAAAAAGATCCGTTCGGAATCAAGATGTTCTTCTTCTGCAGTTTAATTCGTTGCTTTATGTCGTGGAGAAAGAACAAAAACAAAACTATGATTTGCATACAAGATTGCCATAACAACTGGTAGGCATCTTTGGACATGAGATCAGCGCTTCAAGATTTGCTTTATAATTCTCAATACGGACATTTGTTTAGTTGATTTTTTTTTATTTTACACGTTTTATCTCTCGACGAACACTCCCACCCAGATGGCCTGCGTCCTGGAGGGAAGGAAACAGACCCGGTGCGTGGTATCTGGGCCCAGCACCCTTTGCCCCTGTTTACCCACCAACATCCCGCACAAACACGCCGGCCTCAAAGTCAGACAACAGTGAGTAATCTTGACCAATCTGCTCCTCCGTTCCTCTGGCTTCTGCTTCCTCCCAGCAGGCTGCAGCCCTAAGCCAAGGGCTCAGCTGGCGTCACGCGGAGCCGCCGGGCAGGAGCGCGACGTGCTGAGTGCGCACGCAGCCCACCTGGCTGCTACACCGGGTGTGATCGCCGAGAACGACGGTGATGACGATGATAGCAGGGACTGTAGTGTCAGTGGATGATCATGACAGAGCTGATATGAGGACCCATCTGGAGAGAGACGCTGGTAGTTCAGATGTTTTGCACGTTCATTGTGTGGTCTTCTAGAAAAGGGAGGAAGTGTTTAGAGTGGTGAAAGGTTAACAGCTGTGGTTTTATTAGTTTGAAACAAGTCACACTAAAAATACCCAGGTTACAGTATTGTTCATTCATTGTTCACCTTTTTAGTCTCACCGGCAGATGCATGTCTATGATCAACGTGGTTTGTTTTTAGCCTCCATGTGGATTTTAGTGCCACTTGTTGGTGTGTTGATGCTGTGAACCGAATTGCCCATTGGGACGTGAATAAAGATCTGAATCTGAATCCTAAACTCTTAATGTCAGTCCACTGGAATAACTTCCCAGCAACCACAGCTAGATTATTCATAAGTGCTGAATTTGTCCGTATGTTTTCAGGTTATAACCCAAAGCTCAGTGAATATCTAATATCTAATGAGAAATAAATAGAAAAAAACTGGAAGAAAATTTGTTAGAGGCAAAATAAACCCAAAAAAATCCCTGACTGATGAGACTGAGCCGACGGATCCAGTCGGCAAAGAGAAAACAGCATTTCAGCTAAAAGAAACTTATCTGTCACTTTTTAAAGTGGCAGAAATTATTTAATATTCAGTGACATAGTGGGATTGCATCTTTAGGATAGAAACATTTTCTGTTTGAGTTGCTTTTCAATAACCATCTGAAACTGGGTGTTTGGTCTTGCTAGCTGTTAAGAGTTTCACAAAGTCACTGAAATCTTTCTACAACACATAAATGAACCACGACTGACAATTAAACCTCTACAAATTACTCTATCTTTTTACTATTAAGCTGTCTGGCTTAGTTATCAGGCAGATTCAGTTCTTTGCAGGCAGCATGCCGTACTGTTTTTGCTGCTTTTGCGACTACGGTCAGAAAATGAACACTCGCTAAAAGAGGCCCGACAGTAACACAGGATGCTGTGGCTGAACTCAGGTGCGAGCGACGCTTTCGCTGCATATTACAATGAAACCTGAAAATAATCCAAGTCATGTGCTTTCCATTTTAGCCGGACGGCATGTCTGAGGAAACGTAAGCTAAAAGTGAAACGCTCAGTGGAAAACACCTGGTTTTCTCAAGCAAAAAAAAAAAAAGAGGATCTCAGTTTTGTTTTGAGCCTCAGTACTACAGTATGCATTGGGTTTCAATGAAGCATGTATTTCTCCATCAAAGAAAGGTATAGTTTCAAAAGAAATACCTTCAGATTTGAGGGAGTTTCTGTTGTTCTTGGGGTTTTATAACATTTGTACAGACCAGTCAGAATCCTTGGTCCACAGTTTGTGGGAACAGGATCCATCAAGATTTTTATTTATTTCTTCCTTGGTAGAATTTGACGATTGCAACTTTACAAATAAGATCCCATAATGTTTCTTGCCACAGTCTGTGTTAATGTTTATATAATTACGTCCCTGTAATGTTTTGGCCAGGTGACAGAGAGTTATTTGTTCATGTCTTACAAGTAAAAGAAAATGGTTTTCAAACTTTACTCAGCTGGTGTACGTCATTCAGTTTGAAGTATCGTAACGTACCAGTTTAAGTTATATAAGCGTAACTGTATTAATCCCGTCTTAATTTTCCATAAAAATCCAAACAAGGAAAGATTTCCCAACATTTTTGGTGTGACATTGTCTGAACCAGAAGCAAATTCCTGACAAATATGCAATTAGCATTCCCTTAGCAAGTGAAATGTTAGCTTAGTTTCGCTCAAACATTTTACTTTCATGCCCGTCAGGCAGGAATGCTGCTGCAGGCGAAACTGAGATTTATGACTAAGCTCTGTCACTTCTTGCACGGATATTATTATTATTTTTTTTAATCTTTCTGCCTTTTGCCAGATTTTTGGCACACACACAACACACCACTGCTTGTTTTATTTTTATAGGTGCAAGCTAAAGAAAGGTATTTAAAACTGAATTATATGTCCTGGGACTTCCAGTAAGTGGATGTTTATCCTATGAATTTAAACCTTTCAGGTTTGATGGACAAGCGATGTGACGTGTATTGAGCCAATCTCTCGGAGGCGTGAACATTGGAAAAAGTTGTCACGCCTCTTTTAATTGTGCATGCACATACCTTCCCGGTGAGTGTTGTGCATTTGTAGATTTGGGTAAACACGGTTTGCAGTGTGTCACATCGCTGACCCCCTGAGTCAGCATAAACAAAAAGATCATGTGACTGAAAGTCAACACTTTTTCCTCATTAGGTCTTTTTTCCCGAATTGTTTTGAAGCCGCAGGCTGCTGCTGTAGCCGTAAACAGTTTTTATTTTTTTAAAAAGCTGTCAGTCAATCGCTCAGCAGACTCTCTTGTGATTACCATAATACGCCGTTATCATAGAAACAAACACTGGCTGATTGTTCTTCACCGTCAGAATGTGTAAGCAGTAATTCCACGCCGCCTTGGAAGGTTTTCTTTCATACATAATAAAGTGTTTCATTATTCTCAGTGGGCATTTTTTATAGTTTAGACAACAGACTTCCTCATACCTAACATTTACAGACATTAGTGATGATCATTTTATATATCAGAGCTCTAAGTGCATCACTTCACATCTGTAATTGGAGAATGAAAGACAACTGTGTGTCAGTTCCTGCAGCCTGTCTGCTAACTGAAGTATGTGACAGATACTACAATCTCTAATAACTATTTTGAAGTTATTTAAAAAAATGATCAATTTGACTTTTGGGGCTGATTTTTGTTTTGCGGCTTTCCTAATGTTTTGGCCTGCCAATATCACCTCTAGGATATTTGGGTTTATCTTGAAGAAGGATCATTTTCTGCATTCAAAATAGTTTTTAAGCTGCAGCTGCATCTCAACACATTACAGTATCTTTGAAAAACGTGCTTATTTCAGTAAGTCCGTTCACTTCATACAGAATATTTACACACTGACTCATGTTTTTATACTTATGATGATTTTCTGCTTACAGCAAATGGACACAACATTCAAGACTAGAATATTAAACCAAACCAATAAAAGAAGTGTTTTAATATTAAACATGGCTAATACCTGCATGTATTATGTTCAACATAAATGCTGAATCTGACAAATGAGCCTCTTTGGAGAATGCATATTACAATTTACTGAGATGTTCATGTATCTACAGTATCAGTTTTTGAAAATAAGCCAGTACTGAAAACACTTTTAATAAAGTCCACATTTCTGCCTCACAATGTTTTTTTATTGGTCTGATGTAGTATTTGAATCTTAAATGTCCTTTCTATATTAGCTTTAAAGATCAAATGTGACTTAAGAGAAATTTTACCTCATAATTTAATGCCTAGAATTTGGGCTTCTGTCTCTTTAAGAAGCTCCTGCTCTTTCTTAAACTCTGCCTTCAGGAAGTCATCACAACATGGCTCCTCTATTAACTCTTTAACAACATTTTTTCCAGTGTTGCGCTGAGAAGTAGCTCAGCAGATGTGCAGTTCCACCAGGTGTTTGCTAATTGTTGCTGGCTAGTCTAAAGGAGCTGAGTTGGGGAGACGTGGGTGGGGTTTGCTGGAAGGCGGAGCTAGGTCCAACCAGGCATTTTGCACAGCTGGTTGCCATGGAAGATTAAAGGATTTCTCAAACATGCATGAAAAAATCAAGGCAGCACTCCAGGTATAAAGATATAAAGTAAAACAAAATTACATAATGCTGCCTCTTTAATGAAGAAGGGATGTTCAGATAAAAACATATATTGAGCCACAAGAAGAATATGACCAGAGTGTGGACTAAAAATACACAATAAACAATCCTTTTCAAGGTTGTTGTGATGCCAGCAGTAAGTCATAGTCGTGACTGTTTCCATCCACTCACATTTGAACAAAGCACACACACTCAGTGTGTGTCAGTCACACACCCTCACCTCCTGGCGACATTCCTGGTAACCACTGTCTTCAGTATGGGAGACAATCTGACCTGACTCCCTCTTAGGGCATCGGCTGTCTCCCTCTGGACTCGATGACTCAAGTCATGGATCCGCTTTTCTTCAGCAGGGGAGACAATTGCGTTATCCCGTGCCTCGCCTCGTAGACGCTCGGTTCAGGTCAGAGTCACCTCCACCACCGCTTCTCATCCTCCCACGAATCCCTGCGGGATCGGCCTTTAAGGGAGGTGGCGTCCCTGGATGGGACAGGGAGGGCGCGGTGTTATTTTAACGTATGGAGGTGTGGGATTGCGTAAGGCCGCGTTAAAGTTGGTGGTGTGAGGCGGACACAAAGAGGCTGGACTTAGACATACAGCGCTCGTTAGTAGGAGAGGAGAGGGTGAATCATATACCACTAATCACACTGCCACCTCTACCTGCGGTTGAGAACGATTCGCTTTAAACTGAGCTTGTGCTTTTCTTTTTTTGTAGTTTGCTAATGTGAGTGAGTGCATTATCTTCCGCCGTGTTAATGTAAAAACTGAGGAAGACTTCAAAAAGCCTCTGTCTTCCCCCCCCATTACGTATATCCAAAATGGCACTTGAGAAAGCTTGAAGGCCTCTTGCATATCGCATGTCTGAGCCAGGATTAGAAGTAAAGAAGAGGCCATGTTTTTCATCCTTCCATGAAGATGAAACCATGATTCATATAGAAGACATGCAGCTCTGATTTACAGGGGCGAAAATCCAATTTCACTAAAAAATGTCAGAGTAATTCTAGCAAGGGAAATGGAAAAAAAAGTCCTTAAATCCCTTTTCTTCTTGCTTCTGAAGTAATAATAGTAGTTATAGCGTTGCTCTGTATTAGTCCAGGTGTTTGTATATTCAAACAAAAATGTCAACAACCTTTAAGATTACATCTAACAAGTAAGTGTCAAACTCAAGGCTCAGGGGCCTGATGTGGCCCGCCGTTGCTTTTTATGTGGCCCTCTAGACTCCAAATTACATCAATAAATCACTCCAACAGATCTCCACTTTTTTTGTGATTTCACCGCAGTTTGTTCTCAAAATTGGAGAAAAATTGGGTTTAAGTGACTGCTGCCTCAGCCTTACTTGATGTCAACTTAGTCAGTGATTTACACGGCGAGTAATAAAAAGTCACATTTAACATCATATTAGCACAAATATCGCAAAACGTTTCTTACCAATATTTCTAAATTAGCAGCATAAAGTCTGCGATTTTGATTGCAAAAAACAATCAATCACAAAATCCTGGATCCTTCTGACACAACCGGCCCTATAAGAACAGTCATGTTTTTGGTAATATTCTCAAATGACAGAGTGATTTTGGCTAAAAATGTGAAACCCTGGCACTTCTTCAATATAATGTCTATAACACAGTGTTGCTAAGGAGAAATATTTATTTACTGCACCTCGCCACGACACAGCAGCAATACCTGTTACATGACTGCATACCATAGTACATAGCTGGTTGCAGGTCTGAGAAAAACAACAGAGCTGAGGTTTGACACCAACCCATCAAACAACATTCCTTTATCTGCCTGAACTACCAAAAGTCCCAATCGCTGACGGGATTTCCAAACACCACGAAACTCGCCGCGGAACCTGTGCAGGTTTACAAGGACCAGTTTGTGAAAGAAGAACCTAAACTGTCCAAAACTCGTACAAGATTAAATAATCTCCGTCGGGTGGAAATTGCCTGAGTTTCCATAAATTTCAACAGCTGACGTAACACATGATCCCAGCTGTTCCCACGACGGCGGGGCGTCTCAGGTCTCTGTGGTTTGAAGTGAAACACACGCAGACCAGCTGATGCGGCCCCGACTTATTTGTCTGCCCCACTTTGCCTGATGCAAAGTCACCAGTGACATCATTACGGTGCTCCTGCCTGCAGGCGTTTCGGTTTATGCAACAGGAACAATGACAAGTTCAGCAACTCATCAAAGCTCTGCCTGTTTTGTTTTCATTCCAGGGGCGTTTTTCTCCTCTTTTTTTTTTTCTTCACTCGTCTGCCTCAGAGCTGAACGTCGACGTCAGACAGTGTGTTCTTTGTTTGTGTCTGTTTAAAGAGGAAGGGCGCTGTTATTCTCTTAAGACCACAGAGGAAATACATGCAGTCTACTATTTTTATCTCTGTTGCCGTTTCAGAAAACAAAAATCAAACTTTCGAAACCGGCTTTACACGTATCCGTACCGAAGACAATCAAGTGTCAGGCCTGCTTATGCGGCACGGCTGATGTGCTCCAATGTAGAGATACGTCACGTCTCATGCTTCATTCAGAAGTCGGTGCACATTAAAAAGAGAAAAAAGTCTGGAGGCGCAGAACGATCAGGACAGAGACACAATCCTCGGGGCATGAAAGCATACAACAAAGAAACGGGGAGACAGATGGAAACAGAAGCCTGCGGGTATTAACGCAGAAACAGGATGAAAAGCAGCACACAGAGAAGAGCCTTTTATATATATAATTAACTTTGTGACTCACGCGCTTTCTGTCAACGCTGCTCAACGCGCACGTGCAAACCTCATGCAATTGCTCAAAGCTGTGGCTGCGTCTTTTCCCTTTTTTTTCCTCCTCCTTTTTTCTGTACGACGTTTTCACGCAGGACATGAAAGAGGCGTGCTGGGAAGGAGCCGAGTGAGCCTCCATCCCAAATTAAGGTTGACATAACAGGATGAGATCCACTCAAACTATGTTCAAATTCTGTCCTAGGTTTTAACAAAATAATTCAAAGGAAAAACCTTTGAAGCTTCAAGATATTTCAAACCTAGACGATTAAAAGTATCGCATTGGTATCGGTACCCATATCAATATCGGTGAGTCTGGTCCTGCATTTGCTGGGTGTCGATTCGATATCAAAATCCGAAGTATCGTACAAGATTTATTACACCTTATCAGAAGCGGTAATAAATGTGGAGGCTGAAGTAAATTTTAGAAAAACTGTCCACACTCAGTGTAAATCTCAGATTCGGTTTCCGAAGCTGTACGCAGGCCAGATTACCATCAAAAGACGAGACGCACAAAGCGAACCGATAAGGAGAAGTCCCGTCTCACGGCTCTCCATCTCACATGGAGCAGCAGGGACTTCTTAGAAAATACATTAAGCCTCATCACAAAGGTTTTATTGATGACAGGGAGAGCCTTCGCAGCGTGATTCAGCCTTTCCTCATTTCCTGTTGACCACACAGCCAAGAAGGCGCGGAGAATCTTGAGAATCGAGCCGGCCTGAGAGCGGAGCCGCGGCGATCAGAGGCAGATGAAAGCGCACGAAGGGGAGGAGAGAAAGAGAGAGAAAAAAACGTGACTGCTTCATCATCATGGATGCAGTCACCCCGGAGAGTTCTCATTAGTGAGTGACATGATAAGGTGTGAGTGTCAGGCGAAGCAGATCTTAACACTGTCACAGTCTCACATCTAATTGGACTGGTGGCAGCTTTACTCATGTTGTTGTTGTTGTTTGAGGGAAGGAAGACACGGCATCAAGATGATTAGAGACGAGCAGCGGACGGAAGAACAAAGAGTGTCCCAGGAACATGTAAAACACAACATCACACACACACACTTACAGAAATAGCATCTGCTTTTCTGTTTCCGTGCAGAATGAGTTTTCTCCACTCATTCACATACCAGCAGTTGTGAAGTTTTGAGCATATTCAGTGCAAATCCAAACACAAGAATTTATTTATCTGGAAGATTATTTTTTTGATTCACAGAGTCGTCCTCCCTGAATGTGAGATGTGGTGCGGGGGCGTTGCTGCGACTGCTGCTGCCTCTGACGTAGAAACGATCCCCTCTCGTGCTCTGGTATTACAGCTAGTCCTAGAAAACGAGAGGCAGAAAAGAAAGAAAAAAAAAAGGAGAGTTAGTCATTATGCTCAGACGAGCGTCATCTCTATTATCACACAGTCATCTGCTGAGCTGATATATTTAAAAAAAAATGAGTAAAGAGTGTGCCATCCGAGCACATGAATTTCCTCTGCTTTTGTTTTTTTATTACACAAAATGACATAACTTTTATGAGGTAAATTTCATTCAAGAATTTTGTTTTGCTTCCCACATGAATGTATCCAACAATTGGAGCTGCAAATAGAGTGATTAGGAAATTGTGACAGCGTGTGTATTATTCTCTTTTTAATACACACCTAATAATAATAACCAACTAATTTCTCTCTGATAATATTTCAACTTATTTTACTCCAGGCTTTAGATAAGTGTTTAACAGAATTACAACTAAATTGTATTTTGCTAAAAAGAAAAAAAATACAACATTGAGCAGTTTGTTGATCCAGGTGAGGTATTTTATCCTCTTGATCAAGGGCATCAAACTCATTTTTGTTTTTGGCCAAATCAAGATCATGAATGCTCTTAAAGGGCTGGTTGCACCATAATGCATTGATAAACCTTGTTCACAAACTGTTAAAATATCAATACATTTTTAAAATTAAATAATATTAATAATATTTCCAGTTCCTCCAGGATTTTCTGAGTCTTTTTGTGATTTTTATGCAACAAAAATCAAAGTATTTGTGATGCTAATTTGGAAATATTTGCACTTATTTATGGCGGTAAATGCGACTTTTTCTTACTCCCTGTATAGATCATAAACTATAGTCAGATATCAATTAAGGCCGAGGCAGATACCAATTACAGTCTAAATACATCGTATTTTTAGAAATTCTTAAACTTTACATCCTCTTCCTGCTTAAAGAGACACGAGTCAGCTGATTCCTCTCTCAACTTTTATCAAGACAGGCGATACAGGTTCAAGCATTTGCCAATTCCAGGCTGGAAAACAAATGTTCTAACACTCGGATCTTAGTTATACCTTAAAGTATAAATGTAGTGCGTTAGGGTGTTATTTCATGCCCTAAACAGATACATCAGTGATATACAGCATAACTTATGTAGTAACAGATACTTCATTGATGCCATTCATTAACAATATGATGGTGGTTGTTGCTCCTGCTTCACTGTGACTTTATCTAGATGTTAAACATAAACCGTCGCCCCTCACCCCCGGTCCCAAAATCTGCTTCTTACAACCAACTGTAATTATCGCGACCCCACCGTCTTTTGAGCTAAAACCGCTTGAAAAATGTGAAATCTTCTGACGAAAATGCAACTGAATTAAAACGACCTGTCAAAAAGCGTGAACATGTATTGATAGGTGAACAAAAACTGTGTTTTCCTCCTGTGGGATGACAAAGAGCAACAATCAGCCTGTCATGCGAAGGCTAATTACAACAGGAGGGAGCTTCTTCAAGAAAAGATATCCCCCCCAATTTTATTTCTGTTATCTCAGCTCGGCTCATTAAGGTATTCTTGGCTTTAAAAAAAAAAAAGTAAAATTTCCAACAAAGGCAGGGAGTAGGATGATTTTTTTTCTTCATCATGTCATAATATACATGCAAAACATGTTAAGCTGTTGTTTTTAGCATTTTAGATTGAGTTGGAGTAAATTATAAGTCTCTACTGATAATTTGTAGAGACTCTAGTCTGCAAATGAGTCTCTGTAACTGCAGTTTCAAACAGTCTGGTGTAAAATGCCTTGTCTGCCAGGTTGATTGATACGTAGGTGCCTCTTTTCATGCTCTGAATAATTAAATAACTCATCCATCAAGGTTCCCTAAACAATAAATAAATACTGGTCAAATAAAGAAGTGACAGAAGAATTATTAAAAAGCACGAAATGAAAAAGTGTGAAGGAGGAGTAAGAAAAACGTTCCAACTTTTTCTCGAAAAAATGCCAAAAATGTTTGCAATTTTAAGCCAAAGAATAGAATGAATATATAATTTTTTTGTCCCACATTGGGGGAATTCAGGTGTCACAGCAGCAAGTTAAGATATGAGGGGACATGCATCTTCACAAGATTGAAATAATAAAAAAATTAAAATAGAAAACTGCTTTATGGGCTTCATTTCTTCCCACTTTGGGGAAATTCACAATAAAGCAAATTTGAATTTTGAATAAATTTTTCTTGGCTTTAAGCTGGTTATGTTACTCTTTTTGTGTATTTTAATCATCTGTCATTGTGTTTTTATGTCTTTTATTTCACTATTTTGCCTATTTAATACTGCTATACAAGTAAAGATTAATTAGTTAAAAATGTTGCACTTCCTCACTGCACTCCAGACATTTTAGGACATCGACACTGGTGACAAAACATAATTCTTTTTTTCCTCTAGACTGCCAGATATTCCTTTATTGGAGGTATTTTTACTAATAAACAAAGCTCATGTCCCAGCTCCGTCTCACCGTTGACGAGCCGTCGTTCCCGCCTTCACGGTGACCGGCGGAGGAGACAGCTGGAGCCAGGACCGAGGCGGGGCCGCGGGGCCCTGACGGGATCAGCTGGCAGGTTTCTGAGGATTGGTGCCAGCCAGCTGTCTGCAGTCGTGAGTCACGTTCTCAACTAGGAGAGCAGACCAGCTCGGTGAGACGCCTCCTGCTTTGTTCCCGTTCCCGAGAAATAGCGTCCATCTGGCCGCTGTGGCAGCTGGCCCCCAAGTCGCCCCAGATGAAGACGAAGCAGACGTTGGTCTTCGCCTTGTAAAAGGTGTGTGTG
>NW_015112667.1:277062-278047 GCF_001443285.1 Poecilia latipinna | reverse complement strand
TTATTGTGTATATATTGTGATTAGAATATTACTTTGCTGTATTTATGTGCACCGGCGAGATAGCAGCTAATATTAGCCACAGTGCTTGGTGTAATACGGGTTCAGCCCCGCTATGAAGGCTAACTGAGATTCTGTACATCTAAAGAAATTAATTATTCTCTAACATTGACTTAGATTATCTGACACAAGGGCCTATATTAGAAATGAAACAATATAACACATGTTATAAAACTTATATGTGTTATAACATTCACCGGCAAAGTTTACACAGGTGGTAAAGACTATTATTTATATTCTTAAACTCTGTCAAAAGTAAGATACATCCTAAATCTTCTGTTTTTGTTTTGAAAATTTAATGAAGACACGATGTGAGGAAGAAGAGGGAGAAATCTATAAAGAGACGGATTCACTGCAGCACGGATGAATCTCACATCGGATTTTGGACTCGTCGGCTGAAAAACACACACACACACACACACACATATATATATATATTAATCTTTATTTATCAGTGTTTGTATAGTTATATAAATATGTATTGATATTACTAAATAATTTATTTAAATTATGAACGGCTCTGTGCTTTGTAATATGCTCTTCATACATCAATATCAGAATACTCCATTCATATTCTACTGTTATAGCCACTAAGCATATTTAAATATGCTGAACTGTGTATTAAAAATGCAATTGTTTATAAATGTAGCTTTGATAGATGTTTGAATATGGTTTACAGAAACAAAAAGTGTGTTATGATCGATTAAATGCGCTGATACGTCATTGTGCTGCTAAACACATAACGCTGAGTGGAGTGGTGGACCGCTCCAAGATGGCCGCCCTAAATCTCATCAGCGACAATAGGCAGATCGGTCCATGAGGGTCTGTCCTTATATTATGTCTATGGGTCTAGCAACTACGTTAAGCAGCCGCCGACTTCATTTTCGCCCGTAGAAGAAGAAGAAGAAGAAGAAGAAGAAGAAGAAGA
>NW_015112667.1:264817-273768 GCF_001443285.1 Poecilia latipinna | reverse complement strand
ATGGTATGGTATGGTATGGTATTATTCTGGTTTCACTTTTGACTCTCCTGTATGATCCATTTTTAGGGTGATTTTGATTTATTGGCTAATCCTAAAGAGACTTGCCACTGTTCTATTTCTATATTTATGGATCTCACTGAAATGGCTTTTTAACCTTTTCCAGACTGATAACTTCTCATCTGTTCTTGATTTTTTATTATCGGTGCAAAATGGGTCTTCTTGTACCCTGCTTTAAAAAAAAATCTAGTTAATCTCTTGCAATTCATGATTTAACAAGGCAAAAAAAAATATTTTCACACAAGGTCAGGTTGGTTCGAATTTAATTTCCCATATTTTCTCAATTTTATCTTTGTCTCACATTAATGTTGCATTACAAAAAGCAAACAGACAAAATCTGTAAGGGGGCTAATACTTTTCCACAACACTGTAACGGTGACGTAACAAATGTCTGCTGCAGCTTTTAACGGGTCGATTCAAACCTTTTGCAGTGACGCGTTTCCTGACCATAAATTTGTAGCAGATTTACGTCTGCACACCAGGTGTAACCTAAATACCTTCCATGGCGGCGCAGGGCGCCTGCGGACGCTGTGCTGAAGACACTTTCCATGATGCGGTCCCGCCTCGACACTTCTCTGCTGTAATCAGACCACCCATCGATTACTCAGTGTTCGACAAACACAAAGCTGCCTTTACTAAACCTGCTCTCATAAAAAACAAAAAAAAGAAACAAAAGCAGGTGAACTAACAGTGAATCAGCTTGTGGATTATCAGTCCCGTCACCCACTTGGATCAGACAAACGATCTTTTTATACACCAGCCATGATTTATAGAATAGAAATTTGAGGAAACTTTGAGAAATATGATTCGCAGTCAACACTTTTTGCTCTCTTGTTTTAGAAGCAGTGCCTTTGGTCAAAATCTTTATCCCCAAAATTGATTTCTAAATAATTTACTTAAACCACAAAAGCAGGAAATCTTCTTTCATTGCTTCACAGGAAGTTTAAAATTAAAACATCCACCCCTGGCTGGTTCATTGGATGAGATAACTTCTGTGACACGGCGCTGGCTCACTGTCCAAACAGGCTGGTGGTTGCACATTTCACCTACCAATCCCTTAAAGTCTGACTCAAACAAAACACTGGAGCGGATGATTCCACTGTGAGACATCTTCAGGACAGCTGCTCCAACGCGTTCAGTCCTCTCTGCATGCTGCGCCCGTCACAGGATGCCTCTTGTTCTTCACCAAACCCAAACACATGAACACAGGATTCACTGAAAGGGCTGAGTGGATAGGTCTTAAAATATCTGAATGCTATCTTACAAATACACTAACTGTTTGAATATATTTAAGACTTTTTGTTCTTTATTTTATTTTTTTCCAAACAATTTCTCCACAATATTCTTCTAGAATATTCTTGTTCCACAGCAATACCAGATCAGATGCTCCTCACATCCTCCATCTGTGATGTGATCCAGCTAATGACATTTATTCTGCACCCAGAATGCATTGCTCTGCAAAACCTACTGATGTCCTTTGTGGTGCTCTATGTGTATGGTTTATTTTGTACAGTTTTGACTTAATTACTGCTCTGACTGGGTTGATCGTTCAAATGGCCCTTTTTACAGTCTATATATTCCAGGCAGTGATTAATCAATTATTATTAATCAATTATTTCTAAAATCAATTATTTCAATTCTATAATTATTTCAATTATACTTTCTATGATCGATTAATCACAATTAATTCCATTAACCATTTCAGCCCTTCTGCAGAGTATGAGATGTTCTGACAAATTTGTCAAACACTTCCTGGATACTGAAGCACTTCCTGTTTCATGCACATTATAGTGGGCTATTTTCTTCAGTGAGGAATCTCTAGATTGGTGGGAAGTTGGACCCAGCCAGGGAGAGCGAAGGGAGGCAAGGTTGACAGATCCCTGCCGCCATCCTCCCGGAGCTGTAACCTCTCCAGAGGCTACAGATGTGGGCATGTCACAACAGAGGGGAGGATGAAAACGGGATAGGAGGGAGGGAAGAGATGATGATTCAAAATAAAACAGAAAGTCCCCCCAACTCCCATTACATAAACGCTCCAAACTAACCTAGAGTGTCCGGTTAGGGCAGCCCGTCTGTGACACAGAGACCAAGTCAGCCAAAGTGTGTGTGAGCGTTTGTCAGCAGAATGTGTCGGTGGGAGCAGGATGGCGAAAATGACATGTCACATATCAGCAAAGGGCTACATTTGCAACATTTATCAGCGAAAAAACACAGAGGACAGAGGGGAGTTTAGATTAAGTGGGTTAAGAATAGGGTACGAGTTGGGGCGGTTCACCCGCACAGGGGGGAGATTCATCATGATACATGTGTGTCACTTTGGTAAACAGAAACTATGAAACGCTTGTTATTAGTCATTGAAAGCAGTTCATCCTGTTTTTGTTGGGTTTTTTATATTCAAAAGTTGCATTTTTTTTCTGTTAATCCCACTCAATTTTTGTTCTGATTTCTTCCTCTTGCAACCAAACGTACATGGCTGTAGTGGGGGAGAGGGGTCATTTTCTTTTATTTTTTTGTCTGTGTGTGATTATGTGATGCCCATTTACTATTTTATTTCTTGAAAACTTAAATCAAGTTTATTGTTTTTCCAGCAATTAAATCCCAAGTATATTAGCAACAACAAGAAGTTTACAGAAATAACAGCAGTAATGTAGTTTGGTGGGAGGTTGTCAGTTTGCACGCTGTAATGGCTGAACAGAAATGCTGCAATTTTCAGAAAATATTATCTGAAAAAGAAAATCATGCACAGTATAATTGTTGTTCCACTTCATATTAATGAAGTGTGTTGTGTTGGCCTGTCAACGTGAAATCTCAATAAACTACATTTTGTCCACAATGAAACATTAACAGCAGGTTAGTGTACTAGACGAATGAGTAACTTTCAATCAGTTGCACATCTGTGAAACCACCAGTAATGCTGAACAGCACAGGAACTCGGAGGTCTGTCAGGTGATGAGCTTTCCAGGTAAAAGGCAGGCGGGATTTGTTAATAAACACCAGATTAAATCTGGCACATCCACAAGTCTGTGTAAAACCAAAACAAGGCCCGACGCCGTCCTGCCGGCAGCCGGAAAAGAACGCAGGAGCAGGAAATGTTTCATAACAGATGAAAAAAAATATTTAGATCATTTTATTTATTTGCTCATTCAATGTTCCTGTGCAGTGTTTTATTGCTTTTAATGAAAAAAGGAGGTAAAAATACAGGATGGGATGAAGTGTAGAAAAGAATTCAAGAAAATATCCTGGAAGTCTGTTTATACACCTGCTGAAAGAGAGAGAGAAAAAAAGAACAGAGAAACCACAGTGACAAACATCAACAATGTCACTGAAAAGTACATGGTACTAATTAATACAAGATGTACTCAGTGGAAACAACAGCCAAAGATAGTGTGTATCTGTAAACACGTGTGTGTGTGTGTGTGAACTTGGTTTTTATATCCTTGTGGGGACCTGTTTCTGTCTACAATTTGGGGTTGTGGGGACCACTGGTCTTTGTGGGGACATTTTGTTGGACCCCATGAGGGGAGATGCTACTTTTGGGCAAGAGGCTAGGTATGTGATGGGTAGGTTTAGGGTTAGGTGTTAGATGTTAGGTTAAGGCTTAGGCTGTAGAAAATTAATAGAAGTCAATGTAAAGTCCCCACAAGTCATGAAAACACGACAGTGTGTGCATGTGTACGTGTGTGTACTTGATCCAAATCCCACAGGTTAAAAAGGCAAATGTTCCAAATACTCAAGAAATATAAATACACTTCATCTATGTGTTTATCATCTGTGTGTTTGAATATATTTGCCTCAAATATTCAAAGCTTGTCTCAGAAATAATCCACCTGTTGAACGTATTTCTGGGAGTTCAAATGTGTGGCGTGCAGCAGCTGTCGAGCTTCTCCATACGTAAAAAAGCCACACAAACTACTGGTCAGATAACCGCCTATAAACCCTACTGCTTCACATTTTATATCCAAGCCTTCATTCAGAAATGCTCTCTGCTTCCTGTGCTGCAGCATCTTTAGAAAACCCTCTAAGATGTCTGCTCTGTCTTACTCTCAGGTCACAGAATGCAAATCTTCCTTTTTATTTGCAGTTTCTGTTTGTGACTTAGGTTGGTTTTTGTGATTTTTTAAAAAAAAGTTTTGGACTACGTGAGCTTCGGGAGAGACCTACATGCCTGATGGGTCTCCACTTAGTGACAGCATGACTGAACCCATTGAGAACACACACACATACACACACACAGACGGACAGAAAAAGACAGACTGCTTATGATTGGATGGCTTGAAGCATGGTCAGGGTATGACGCGACCAGCCTCCATCCTTGTCACTGCAACTGCAATTACTCTGACTGTCTGTCACTCTGCCATTACACGCACACACCTACACACCTGGCTTCTTGTATCAGCAGAAACATTGCCCTGCTTTGTCTACGTGCTACCAGCCGGCTCGGGAGAGCTGATGCATAATTTGTTTTGCGTCCACCTCCGATACATTGGCGGTGAAGGACGTTTTGCTGCGTTTCCTCTTCTGATAAGGCCACCGTGATGTCAGGCGCCGTGGGGATGGTGACTCATGCGCGCCACCGGAGGAAACCTGTCCCCACCAACCCGCCTCCTCTTCTTCTCTTCTCCTCTCCAGAAATATCCCCACTCATCACTCAGCCCTACTGCCCTGCTTAATTTTGCCTCAACTTTCGACCCCTGTGGACTCCCATCGGCTCTTTCCTCACAGCGGTAATTGGCTGGTTGGGTTTGCTCCCTCGCAGGCGAACCGGAGGGGAGCTGAACTGCGACTGTAATATGGAGATGCAGCCTAGATATTTATTTTTAAATATATATGTATAGCACTCTGGTGGTAAAAGAGACAATCTCTTATCAAGTGCAAGCAACTGCGATACACGTTTTTCAACATTTTTGTGCATTTGTGTTCCTTCTACTCTGAAATCTCTAAATAAAATCCGGTCCAATAAATGCCTTTACCTGAGTTTACCTGTGTGTGCATGGTTGACTTACGGAAAAGTAAGATTATTATGGTATGCAGTTTGTCATGATTGGTGCAATATGAGATTAAATGGTAGCAGGTTTAGTGAGGCGAGAATACAAAGGACAGACCACAAGGTAGACAAGCAGTGACTCACTGGCCATGAGGAGCTTAAATACTGGAGAGTTTGATTACTGGACAGGGAACAGGTGACTGATTAGTAACGACCTGCAGCTGTGGGATGAGACCAGACAGGAAGACTGAGGAGGGAGAGAGAGAGAGAGTGGCGGGGGCGAGGGAGAACAGGGGCACTGGGAAATGAACCTAACTGTAACCAAGACTAACACAAGGTGTAAATAACGTAATCTAACAAAGATAACTAAGAGCAGATCAAGAGAATATAATAACCCTTGATTATTATATTCATATGTCCATGAAACCTGAATAAAACTTGTGGCTGGGTGTAAACTCCTCTGCAAGTCATTGATTTCCCTCATTGACTGATGTTGTCAGTCCCTGATTGATTTCTGGTTTCCACCAAATGATGAAGCTAAAAAAACAAAACAGAAAAAAAACAGACTGATATTCAACTCCGTATCCAAATTTAACTCAGTCTGTTCAAAGATCTGAGTCAAAATAAAGAAATGTATCTGTGAACAGGTTTGTCAGAAAGCAAGCATCAGCACATTTAAATGCACCGGCTGTTATTTATGACATTTCTGATAATACTAATTATATTTAAAAACATGATGAGAAGGTGTTAACAGCTTTTATCTGCTGTCAGCATTGGATCTGTAAATGGAAAACACGGACAGCATGTCCTTCAGCGTTAGCTGAATTCAGCATTTAATGCATTTGCATAAAATAAGTGGGAGGTTCTTCTATTTGTGGGAAAGCAGCAGCAGAACTCAAAACGTCTGTCTCTGAAAAGTTGGAAAAGCTGAAAAACTACTAATAATAATAAACGAAGGCACCACTGTTGTATGAATAATGAATAATGCAGGAGGAAATGTTTAGGACAGCCTGTCCTCTAGTGGCCAGTCTTGTCCTGTCTTGGCTGAAATCACTTGAGTGAAATGTTTTTTGCAGTCTTAGACGTTGACCTGAGGGAAGTTTGCCATTTTATTAAGTATTTTCCCCGTTTTACAGAAGTTCTCATATTTTCTCCAAGTATCTCTCATACATGTTTAATTCAAAGCAGATTTTGCTCTGGAGTTGTAGCCAGGTCCTGCTGGATCTGCTGTCTGCATGAGGCTTTTTTTCTAGAATTGTGTATGTGGTTTATGCCAAATGTCTCCTCTGTTCTGTTGATCAATAAGATTTTAATTTTAGACTCACTTGTTTTACTTCAAGTCATCTCCGCTGGAACTGAGATCAGCATAAATGCATTTTAAGAATCCTGAGACAACAATCAGTACGGTTTGACAGCAGAGATGTATTACAGCGGTGTTTTTAAATTTAGTTCGTGTGTCATCAGTAGAGAGCAAAGAATCAGCGTTTCCTTTATTATTTCAAAGCACCTGGCGCCACCTTGTGGTTGTTCCTTTGCCTGTCTTTCGACGAGGCATTTTCTCGGATCTGCAACGATTTACAGAACCGCCTTCTGCAAAAACCACACTGCTTGGCTTGTTTTATTAAACCATCACAATTATACATTTTGTAATTACATTTTTCAAAGTAAGTTCTCCCCCAGTTAAAGTCAAATCAGAATCTTGACTTAAAGACATTGTGCACTTCCTACCTAATCTGACCAAACTGTGAGCAACGTTGTACAGAAAAATGAACAGAAATATAATTTTTTAGATTTTCCAAACCGTGTTTTAAGTCTTCTCCTTTAAATCATTGCAGACGTTCAATACATCTCATTTCTGTTTAAATAGGAGCACAGTCACAGACATTTGAGCTGATTTTGCAGCATAGCATCTTAAAATTCTTTGTAATCCAAAATAAAGAAATCCCGTTAGTCTGGAGTCATCTTTTGTTACTTTCTTATTAAAGGGAAGTGACCCAGCAGTTTCAAGTAACATTAGCGTGTTTTCTCACAGATTCTCGAATCTGTTCTTTCTCTCGTTTTCTAGGTCTGTGTTCTGTCTTTATAAATGTCCAGCAGGGGGTGCCACAGGGTTCAATATCGGGCCTCTTCCTGTTTATTATTGTACGTGAACGAATTAGGACAAAATGCTAATATTCATTTTTAATATTAGCATAATTGTGAAGAAACCTAAACTCAAATTAGGTTATTCTTTTAAATAATGTTTTTCTCTTAAATTGGAAAAGCGGTTTGTAACAGCAACATTTTTATCTGTTTAAATTAAATATACAGACACTTCAGCCAAATATCTTCAGAAAAATCCATACCATCTATCAGGCTTAGGGTCAGGCTTCTCTGAGGTTTGTCACTAACATGAACGCTTTTGGTTGTTCATATAAGCTCATTTATCACTCTGAACTTCAGTTCGTTTGTAATTATTAGAAGCACCTTCTCACTACATCCCTATTTCTTTCAGTAATTCTGGACATTTCCCACCTTTGATTACGATAATCTGGCGGTTGCCAGAGAACAGGGATTTTTGTAATGATGGGTTGAAAAACGCAACGTTCACCTTCCACTCAGGGAGCTAAATGAGCAGCTTCTGAACACCAGACTTTAAAGGTTCAGAAAAGGTTAAAAGAGTCAGCAGCTCTCAACTGTTTGGTTGATCTGATGGCTCAGACTGCACAGCGTATCGTATCTGTGATGACTTCTTTTTCCATTACTGTTGCAAAAATGTTATAATAATAATAAAAAAAAAAGATCCAACCTTTAGTCTAAGTACAGCTACTTGGCGTAGTGGGATTTATTTTCACCCGGTAGAAAGTCCGTGGGGAATTTTCATCCGTCATGTAAAATATTTCCAGGAGTTTTGGAGTTTGGATAATGACACTGCTGTGTCAGATTTAAAGAAAAATTAGTCCTGTACTGACATGGGCTGAAGAGCCGCTCAGGACGGAAGAAGCCATCACTCCAAGAGAGACAAAACATTTTTTTGTAACAAAACCTAACATTTTCTGGTACAATAAACAAACTAAGTGCTGCTGCATGCTTTAGGAATAAGAGAATAAAACAAGGAAATCAATGTTTACATGATTTTCTGTGGACAGTTTGTGGAGCGCTGCCGCTTCTTCTGCATAATAAAGTGAATAAGAGTTCATAACCGAACACACCCGATGGATGGAAAGGAGATGATCAGCCTTCTCACATGGATATACAAGATGTTTTAAAGTCACAAACTTTATTCATCTCAGTGTGAGCCATCTCTTTACAGTACATTCAGCAGAGACATGTTGTGGTATTAACAGCTCATTTCAGTCCTTTTAAGGTTTGAAAATCTTGGTGGCTTTATTGTCGGTATTGCATGTTCAACATACACAACTAGATTATTCCTCCTCCTCATCATCATCACCGTCGTCATCACCAGAGTGCATTTTTTAAAAAAAAAAAAAAAAAAAAAAAAAAAAAAAAATGGCCACAGGTTCATAACAACAGTAGGCTCTAAACTGCACTGCTCCTGGAAGAAGGCGCCCATTAGTTTAGAGACACAGACCAGGAAAAAAATGAGGAAAAAAAACAAACTAAAACTTGAGCTTAAACACTTGAGAGAAAAATATAGTTTTGAGAAGATATGCTAGCCAAAAATCATTTTTTCTCCAGACCTGCCCATTAACTGATTTGGACCCAGTCTGCACCAAACCCACAATCAAGCTCCGCTTTTGCATTTAATGTGCAACACACACACCGTGTCGACCAGTCATTCTAAGATAAAAACACACCCTGGAAGGCTAAAGATCATCAAAAAAAAAAAAAAAAAAAAAAAAAAAGAGCCTAAAAACACCAGGTCCTTTTTTTCTAAAGCTTTGGTCCTTCAAAAACACACCCCCACTTG